>NW_017674424.1:23364-93738 GCF_001879085.1 Nicotiana attenuata
CGAAATCATCATACGAACCTGCTGGAACCTTCAGATCCCGATTCCGAGCTCGTTTACTCAAAATTCCAATCCTAATTCATTCTTTCAACTTTAAGCTTTCGAAATGAGAATTCTCTTCCCAAATCAACTCTGGACTCCCCGAAATTCAATTCCGACGACGCGTACAAGTCATAATACCTAAAATGAAGTTGTTCATGGCCTCCAACTGCTGAACGGAGCGCTAGTACTCAAAACGACCGGTCGGGTCGTTACACTTACACTAGTAATAAAGGGAAAATTTCTTAATCTTGGTCTACATGGAAAGGAACTGTTTCCTTTGTTGTAAACTTAAAGTGAAAGGATGATTTCCTTATTTTATTACTGGATGGCTCGTGCCCATGCTATGCACGGGCGTATGCCCAATCGTATAAGGAAGAGGTCTGACATTGAGAAAGATAATACCATACTCGTGTTAATTGTTTAGAAGGATTACCCACAAAAAAAGGAAGCAATATTATCAAGACAACTAAATATTAACATAATATACTTCATTGTGTACATTTATTTGAGGAAACAAAGTTGTACAATTACATTGTTGAACTTGCTCCCATGAGAATAAGAGACAAAATGGTCAGATAGTACATGGTGGTCTCACTAATACAAAAGTTGATGCTACAATTGGGTAAAATCTGGATTTTAACTGTTCGTATCCTGAAAGAAAAGAAAAGAAGAGTCAAGCTAAATCTAAGATAATCCACGCAAAGCTAAAGAGAGAAAGGGCTAGCCTTGCAATTCAAAAGATCAACAAAATAAGATTCACGAAAATAAGATTCAAAATAAGTTCATTTCCTGAAAAAGAAAAGAAGAAGTTTTAGAAAGATATTGCATCATTGGGCTCTGGAGTGAAGCAGAAGTTGTGTGTATCATTAAAACAGAGATTTTGTCTCAAATCACACATTACATGACTTATTTGAATCTACATATTGCTTTAGACAATTAAAACTCAACCGCTAAGGCTCTTATAAAATCTTTACTGAAAAGGTTTATATATGCAGCATAACAATCATAAACTCACAGGCAAAAAGAGCGGCAGCCTATCTAAAAATATCAGTATAGACCAAGAGGAGAAGAGAAAAGATTAAGACACACTAGCACTATTGAAATGCCTCCATCAAAGGCATATTCTAAAGCAATCCGAGGACTACTTTGAAAAATAATTTACAGACTTGAAGGACCTATTTAGGGATGTGAGCCTCAAAGCTATTTCTATGGAAGAGACTTCCATGATTTTGGTATTGATATTCTTAATAACTAAATAGTAAAACACTAAATTTCATGTTAAAAATCAGCAATAGAAGCAGAGATGAGTTATACTCACTGTCAATATATCAACCATACTCATATATATTGTGACTTGGGATATATCCAAGTAGTGGTGTTTCTATTTCTATTACATGACCCTAATTTACTAATGGGGATAATTGCTTTCAATATTAAATGAAGACTTTCAGGTAACACCAAAAATTTTTAGGCAAATTCAAACTACTGCAAATACTGTGACTTTCAGATTAGTGACTTCACATCATTTGAATTCATTAAACTATAAAGGTAGATCATGTGTAATGAATAAAGATAGGATAATCATACTTACAAGCTAAGACCATTATCATTTTTGACCAGCTATTAGAAGAGGTGCACCAAAGATCTGGACTGCGTAAAAGCAGATAAACTAACCATCAAAATACAAATTTTGAGGAGTTGTATATATACACATATTAAAACAGTAAATGAAGGAAAGCATATTTCTGATGACAAGCCTATCTTTTTTCCCCTTTATCTTGCAAAGCTTACCTATGACAAGCTAAGCGATAATCTGGGCTAAAGGTAAGAACATACCACTTTGTAAAGTCACACTACTCAAAAAGGATAGTACTAATGTAATGTATTAAGAAGTAAGATGTCATACGAACCTTTAGCTAAGAATGATAATCCCCAATCACCATAGCATTTTTATCTCTATACAGGAAGCCCAATTGGTAGTGAGGACAGATGGAGAAAGGATGGAGACACTCTAAACTGAGGAGAAGAGAGTGAAATTCAAACATTTGCCAACATTAAGCTCTACTGGCTGAGTTGAAGAAACCTCAGACAATCCTCTAGAACGATGCAAAAGAAACAAGTTTTAAAAGTATTAACTTCACTTCTTGGACACAAAATTTTCTAATCATGCAATATAGACACTTTCATTATAGCATCACCTTCAAAACACTACCTTATTAGAACAACATTTGCACAACTTAATTTCTTTATAAAAAACTGATAATCTTATGTTGACAAACAACCAATCCTAATATTCAGATAATCTAAAGGTGTAAAATTAAAGATGACATTATCTCTTTTCACGCAAAAATCAAAATATATAGCTAGAAATGGATCACAAATTATTGAATTAGTGCTGAAATCAACAATGCGGTATATCGCCCAATAAGGACCACCAGGATAACTATCAACAATAATATTAAAGAGATCAACTTTTATCCAAGTGATATCACCCCTACACTCACTCAAAGTTGTTGAAAGTTAAACGAATTCTTCTTTTATTTTTACAACCAATTAAACAAATGTTTTCTCTCTTCTATTTTCTATTTTCACAAAATTGCAAGTAAAAAAGAAAATTAGAATTGGATATCTAGGTGAAAGAAAGGATTAGAATTACACATTATTGGGGAAACATATGATCCTAGTATAAAGGCTGGAAAAGAATAATTGTGAGTAAGTTGGAATTACACATTCCAATCCATACAAATAAGGGAGAGACATATATACTATGATTAGTCAATCAACTTTAATATTATCAACTGGATGGATAAGAAGTTTGCTAATACATATAAGCATCATCCAAAAACATGAAGAAAACAGGAAATCACTGAGAAACAAGGTTTATATGAAAGTTGATGGTATTAGAACTCAAGGGTTGTTGCTCGTTTTGTCCCTGTGAAAGATCATGGATATGTGCATACAAGTGCTATATGAGAAACAATCTAATTAGAAAGAAGTGTCTCCTCATTAACATATCAACCGCAGCTCGCAGGGAGAAATGTACCTTAGTAGATTCACATTTCACTGAGTGCTGAAGCATCATCTCTTGAAATTGTTGTTTCACTCCTTTAGCAAGATTCTCTCTCTTCTTTCAACCACTCCTTGTCATTCAATGAGACAACAAAATGTGTCAATGCCTCCCTAACGCTAGCAACATGAGAATTCTCTGTAGGTCCATAATGTATTGCTAATAACTTCTTTCCCTGGAGCTCTAAGAACAAATTTACGAACAGAAGGTTACATACAAATGTATCCGTACAATTACATATTTTTTTAAAAGTACAACTTGTATCACATATAATGACACCATTTGACAATGTTGTTTGTATACCAAATATGTTGTCTCAAGTGAAGAATTTATTACCAACTCGCTTGTGATTGAGGCATTGTTATTATTGTTGTTTTAATGGAAAAATTCAAGCTTTCAGAAGATGCAATCTATTTTTTGTACATATTAGGCTTCTCACCCGGTTACACAAGATATACTACTGATATAAAAGAACTTTAAAATAAGTTATACAAGATACAATCTATCAGCTAGAATGAGAAAAAAAGGAAGGTAAGAGTGTCAGTGTTCAACAACCGATTAGTTAGCACATACAAGTTGAAGAAACATGAAAGTCACACATGTCAATCGATGACATATTTGGCACCATGTCACCAGAAAAACAAATTTTGACATGTTTAAGCAGGCTGGCAGCAACTCAAAATCAAGGAAACAAAATATCAATTGCCAATATAATTTGTATAAGAAGATTAACTTACTTTTCCTTTTTGTTGCATAAATTTTACCCTCTTTCCTCTTCTTTCTGCTGCAACAAGAAGCATAAAAGGTAATCAGGAATAATTGTGTCACCAGTTTAACCTATTATTAGAAAATAAAGTCTGAGGTGCTAAAATAATCACATAAGAATTTACACACACAAGATCCAAATCTATGACTATACTTGACTGTTAGTCTATCATGTTAACCAATACTATGGCTGTTCATCTGCTTCTTAAGCTTCATATGACCTAAAAATTTCGATGATATAAGCAAAAATAGATAATTGAGCTTACCAACAGTGTTAAGAGCTTAACGGTCCAAATAGAAAATGCATACCTGCAAAGTCCAATAAAAATCGACCTTCAAAAAATGAGTTAAAGAAACACATAAATTCAGAAAATATAGAAAATTCAATTGAATAACTCTAGTTCAGTGCAATTCCAATCAATTGATAGAAACAGGAAAGAAATTATCATCTCACATTTTTCCAATAAGCAACAACAAAAAATACAAAGTTGTCACATGCCGCAACATTAGACAACAGTCGTAGAGTTCACATACCATAACATGCAGTTAAAGAATAAGCTTTATTTTTCTGTACAGTAGACGACAATGCAGAACACACAAAACACATAGCCGAAGAGCAATATGATGTCAGAGAAATCCGAAATGGAAAAATTACCCAAAATGACATCCATTAATGTTACACAGAGGATTAGCGCTCAGATTTTACTGCATTTGAAGAAGATGACCACACTGTTACAGACCAAAAAAAAAAATTTGTACCAAAGAATTAAAAGGGAAGAAATTAATTATCTTCAAACACATGCATAAAAATCTTAGAAGCTGTTGCAAAATTTTTCTCTACACAGAGGATTAGGGCTCAAATTTTACTGCGTTTGAAGAAGATGACCACACTATTATAGACTGAAACCTTGAAATTTTCTACCAAAAAATTAAAAAAGAAGAAAATCAATTACCTCCAGACACATGCAACAAAATCTTAGAAGTTGTTACAAAATTTTCTTTGTATAGTTTAGAGGAAAAAACACTGAAATTCGAAACCAACAGGAAAAATTAAACCAAATATCACCTACAATAGGTAAATCGAATCGGAACACGAGAATAAAAAGATGCCCGTGCAAACAGAAGGTAAGAAGGAGAGAAAAATTAAAATTAAAATGATCAGAAGAAGGCAAACCTCAAATTGTAGAGAATGAAAAAGGAATAAAGAGTGATGAAGAAGAAGAAATGGCAAAATGAGGCTTGTGCAAATAAGTGGATTATGGAAATAGGAGGGTTCCAAGTTCCAACACGTGTTAAGAGGAAATAGAAGAGCTGAAACCAAAATGCCCAAAATAAATGACATTATTTCGAAAGTACCCTTCGTCGCACAGGGGTACTTTCACTTATTAAATAGTTAATGAATACAAGACCCTTTTTTATTTTCTGTCTTAAAGTGAAAGGATTATTATGAATACAAAATTTCCTTATTCATGCACTCCTAATTGAATCCAACTTGGTAATTTCCACGTTAGAGGATTCAAAGATGATTCTGTTTCGCATGACTCACGGCTTATTGTCTTCAACTAGGAGACTAACTTGTACAATTCAAATCCTTGTTAGATTTCGATTACAACAGCCATCCCACATCGAGAATTAACGTTTCAGCAGTCCCTTTGAGATATATATAAACCCCTATGCTCGTATTTGTTAGCATCAATTCGTAGTATTTGCAAGCCATTTGAGTTTAATTTTGTGGACTCGGAAGCATTGACGCGAAAGTAATTTCTTACTCTTCTCTTGTGCTTTCTTCTTTTTGTACTCTGTTGTCTTTTTTTTTTTCAATAGTAACTTCGTCGAACTACGAAGTACTTTATAAGTTCGAGATGAAGGGCTTTAAAAGTTCGTGATGAAGATCTTTAAAATTTGCGGTGGCAAACCATAAAAGTTCGCGACGAATACCTTTAAAATTTCCGGGGAAGACCCATAAAAGTTCGTGCGAAAATCCTTAAAAGCTCGTGGTCAAGACCTTTAAAAATTCGCGGTGCATACCTTTAAAATTTGCGGCAAAGACCCATAAAAGTTCGTGCAAAGATCCTTAACAGCTCGTGGTCAAGACCTTTAAAGTTCGCGGTGGATACCTTTAAAATTTGCTGCAAAGACCCATAAAAGTTCGTGCAAAGATCCTTAACTGCTCGTGGTCAAGATCTTAAAAGTTCGCGGTGAAGACCTCGAATACCTTTAAAATTTACGGGGAAGACCCATAAAAGTTCGTGCGAGGATCCTTAGAAGCTGGTTGTCAAGATCTTTAAAAGTTCACGGTGAAGACCTTTAAAAGTTCGCGGTGAAGACCTTTAAAAGCACGCAATGAATACTCTAAAAAATTCGTGGCGAAGATCCATAAAAGTTCGTGGTAGAAATCTTTAAAAGTCGGCAATGGGGACCCTTAAAGTTTTCCACGAGCACCTTTAAAAGTTCGAAGCATACGCCTTAAAAGTGCAGAACGAAAACTTTAAAAATCCGACTGCCTTTAAAAGTTCGAGACGAACACCTTTAAAAGTTCGCAACGAAAACCTTTAAAAATTCGGATGCCTTTAAAAGTTCGAGACGAACACCTTTAAAAGTTCGCAACGAAAACCGTTAAAAATTCGGATGCCTTTAAAAGTTCGAGACGAACACCTTTAAAATTTTGCAACGTAAACCGTTAAAAACTCGGATGCCTTTAAAAGTTCGAGATGAACACCTTTGAAAGTTCGCAACAAAAACCGTTAAAAGCAGTCCGACACAGACATCCCTTTTTTTTAAAGTCTGAGGCGACCCTTTTTTTTATTACTTATCTATGCTCTCTTTCAAGATTGCAGTTGTTACTCTTCCCTTTTTTAAGGGCAGTGAGCGGATATAAAGACCAACAAACTTGAAGGTTATGCGAACACAAAACATAGCGAATCCCCAGAATTTGATGCAAATATTGTCATCATTTCAGTGAAGACACCATTTTACCATAGCAGCTTGCCCTTTAAATCAAATAGGATCCAAAGTTCACCAGGACGATGGCGTTCAACTTGATTTTACATCCCTTTTCATGCTTCACTCGGACAACAATTGGGGCAGTATGTATCTTTTGAACTTATGCGGCTGAACTTAGAATGAAACTCTAAGCTGCCTACGTACCTCGATGAAGAGGATCAAGTCATATCGTAGTTCAGACTGGGTGATTTTTTTTTATATTTTTTATGTCCTAACTTTTGCCTGGGCCGCCTCTTTCGAGGTTTTCAACCTAGCGGACTCTTTTTTTTTGTAGGAGCCGTACACAGTTTAGACTCATGCGGGCCAGGAGTGTAGCAACATGCAGTTTAGGCTTGTGCGTCAAGGAGCGTCGCAACTTCAAGGATAATACTTCTTTAAAAGCTTGCCATTGATAGGGCTGATTCTCATGCCATCTGCATCAACCAACTTGTAAGCCCCACTTGAGTAAGCTTCTTGTACGACATATGGCCCATCCCATTTTGAAGTGAACTTCCCTATAGGTTTATGGGAAGTAATTATGGTTCTTCGTACGTCAAGGACTTGATCTCCTACTTGAAAGGATCTCGGGCAAACTCTTTTATTGAAGGCGCGAGACAATCGAGCTTGATAACATTCAAGACTCTGTTGAGCTTCCAACCTCTTCTCATCAAGAGCCTCCAACTCTGCTAATCGAAGTCGAGCATTTTCTTCATCAGTGATCCTTTCTTGAATAGCCAGTCGTAACGAAGGTATCTGACGCTCAAGTGGCAAGACGGCTTTGACTCCATAAACGAGTGAATAAGGAGTCTCCTGTGTTGGCGTACGGTGAGTCGTCCTATATGCCCACAGAGCTTCTTCCATACGGTCATTCCAATCTCGTTTGGATTTGGAGACGACTTTCTTTAACAAGTTGCATAGAGTCTTGTTGAATGCCTCAGCTAGACCATTGGCGGCAGCATTGTACATCGAAGAGTTACGTTGCTTGAAGACAAAGAGATCACAAATCTTGTTCATCAACCTATTATCGAATGTCTTTTCATTATCCGTTATTATGTAAGGAGGAATGCCAAAGCGATAGATAATGTTTACTCGGATGAAACTTGCAACATTTTCCTTCTTTATTTCCTTAAGAGCAACAACTTCGGCCCATTTTGAGAAGTAGTCAGTTGCAGCCAAGATGTATAGGTGCCTACCAGAGGACTTTGGTAGTGGTTCAACAACATCCAATCCCCAAGCGTCAAATGGCCAGGATGCAACAGTCGGGTGCAACACTTCAGGAGGTTGATGAATAAAATTCGCATGGAATTGAGAAGCCTTGCATCTTCGAGCTTAGTCCAAGCAATCTTTTACCATCGTTGGCCAATAATATCCCATCCTTTTTATATGGAAGTGGAGATTTGGTCCAGACTGGTGTGACCCACATACTCTAGAATGTGCCTCTTGCAAAGCTTGGAGTGCTTCTTCTTCCCCTAAGCATCGCAAAAGTATTCCCTCGAATGACCTTCTGTATAGAGTATCTTTGTAGTAAAGGAAGCGAAGTGCACGACGACGGATTTCAATCCTTCTCCGCAAATTTTCTAGAAGTATCATAGCATAAATAGTCGATAATGGGTTGTCTCCATTCTTCTTTCCCAACTTCAGAAACAGCGACAAGATGCTTGAGTTCATTTTCTTCACCTTCGGCCTCATTTGGCGGCGGTACTACCCATTTTTGGCAGACAGTAACTTGCAGATCAGGCAGGATTAACGATGAAGCTAGGGCAGCTAAATCATCCGCCTTCTTGTTTTCTTTACTTGGCACATGCTGAATAGTCACATCACCGAGCCACCCCATTAATTTTTTAGCGTAATCATGATATGGGCATAGTTCAGGCTTCTTGACCTCGTAACTACCTAAGAGCTGATTGACCACTAACTGGGAGTTACCAAAGACTTGCAATTGCAGTTGCTTCATATCAACGGCCATTTCAAGACCAAGTATTAATGCTTGATACTCCGCAACATTGTTGGAACAGAGTTGTGTCAAGGTGAAGGAGTAGGGCAAGACTACACCTTGGGAAGTGACAAATACTATGCCAACACCAGCTCCTCCATGATGTGCAGCACCATCAAAGTACATCTTCCATGGAGGTTGAACTTCAACGACCATTGCGTCCTCATCAGGTAGTTCGTCAGTTAGCTCCCAGTCATCAGGTATCGGATGATCTGCCAAGAAGTCTGTCAATGCTTGTCCTTTTACAGCCTTTTGAGGGCTTTACAAAATCTCGAATTTTTGAAATTGGAGGTACCATCTCGCTAGCCGATCGATAAGAACAGGTTTTGACATCACGAACTTGATGGGATTTGCCTTAGAAACAAGATGGAAAACATGATCTTGAAAGTAGTGCTTCAACTTTTGAATTGAGAAGACTAGCGCCAAACACAACTTTTCAATTGGCGAATAATTCAGCTCGTTTGGTGTCATCATCCTGCTCAAGTAGTAAAGGGAGTTTTCTTTCCCTTCATATTTTCTTGGGCCAACAACGCTCAAGTAGTAAAGGGAGTTTTCTTTCCCTTCACTATTTTCTTGGGCCAACAGCACTCCGACAGACCTCTCTTGTGCTGAAATGTATAGTATCAGCGACTTTCCAAGTATAGGGGCTGCCAACACTGGATGCTTCATCAAGTAGGATTTAATGCTCTCAAAGGCGTTGCTACACGCTTGGTCCCATTTGAAAGGGACACCTTTCTTCATAAGGCGACTGAATGGTTGTCACCTCCCAGCTAGGTTTGAGATGAATCTCCTAAGGTATGCTAACTTTCCTTGCAGACTTTTCAATTCGTGAATATCCCGACGCTTAGACATTTTCAGGATTGCATCTATTTTGCGAACTAGTTAAAGTTAGGGAGCTACAGCTTGTTACTTTGGTTCCTTGAAGGGCCTTCATTGAGGTTTCCGCGTAAAGTTACCTAAGTAGGATTCAACGTACCTCCAGAGCAACTCAAACACCATTCTCAAGTCTTTCAAGTGGTCGCCCTTCTCTCTTGATTTTACCATCAAGTCGTCAACATAGCATTCGACATTCTTGTGGAGAAGATCATCAAAAATATTCTGCATAGCCCTTTCGTAAGTAGCACCAGCATTCTTCAAGCCAAAAGGCATTACTTTGTAGCTATAAATACCCTTGGGGGTGCGGAATGCAGTAAGCTCTTCATCTTTTTGTGCCATGCGAATTTGGTTATAGCCCGACGAACCGTCCATGAAAGACATTGCCTCGTAACCAGTAGTAGCATCGATCATCAGCTCTGGAATAGGAAGCGGGAATTCATCTTTGGGACACGCATTATTGAGATCCCTGAAGTCAACGCATACTCGAATCTGTCCATTCTTCTTCCTTACAGGGACAATACTTGAAACCCATGTTGGGTATTTAACTTCCCGAATAAATCCAGCTTCAATGAGTTTGTTAACTTCAGTTTCAATCAGAGGAACCAAGTCTGGCCTAAAGCGCCTTTGAGCTTGCTTAACAGGATGAGCACCATTTTGACTGCAAGGTGATGGACTGCTACTTTCGGGTCCAAGCCAGGCATCTCTTTGTAACTCCAAGCAAAGACATCCCTGAACTCCTTGAGTAACTCAATATAAGTGCTTTCTTCATCAACTTCCAGTAAAGCATTTAGGTAGGTGGGTCTTGGTTCCTCATCGGTGCCAAGGTTAACTTCTTTTAAGGCATCAACTGTCGTCTTCACTCCTTCTTCAAGTTCAGGTGGAGCATCTTTTGTATCTTCATCTTCTTTAGGGTCCCCATCGTCGAAGGATATGTGATAACACGGTGAAACATCCTCCAATTCTGCATTATCCTCCATCGAAGACGGAACACCATTCTCGCCTTGTACAGTGATATGATACGAAGAACCTACACTTTCTTCTTCTTCATCACGTTCCTTAGTGTAGACTACAGTATATGGCTTTACCTTCAGTACTTCTTTACATGAAACCACGAGTTTTGTTTGTCGCCTCATTCTAGAAGGAACCAAACTCCGGAAATCCTTAGAGATCTTCTGGATTTTGGGTAGAGCGGGTGTTCTTATGCTTTGAAAATTTCTCTGGAACTTGTTCCCCTTCTTTGATGGACCCAATCTCTCAAATACGGAAGTTCTCACAGTTGATTTCCCAAGTTGGTCAAAGACAGAAGGCCTATTAGAGCGACAGATTCGTCTTCTATAGTGATGTAATTGCTACTCACCCTTCTTATTGATATGTGCACTGGTGACGGTTGCTTGTATCCCAAACCTTCACGTGGTTGTCTCGTTGCAACTTCTGATGGTAGCTTCCCTAACTTTGACGGCTCATTAGGATTGTATCCAGCTTTTGCAAATAGCCTGTAAGTGTTAGGATCAAAACCTTCATCTGTTCGCTTTGTAGGGAGTGCCACATTCTGCAAACGATTTTGGGCCACCAACCCTGCAAGCGGCATTAAGGATAACTTTACTGCCTCAATTCGTTTTACCGGAAGAGTTAGCTCCTTTAGCGTGTTAGTTTGGAGATTAGATGATTCGCCCTCGTCTTTCTTCCTTTTAGGGACATATTGGAGCGCAGGACTTACTTTCTTGCCATAAGATGCAATATTCCCTCTATAAGATTTATTCGCGTTGGGTTGTACCTCCTTAGTAACAGCTTTGGCGTCACCTCTTCTCTTTTAGTTGAGGGCTCTTTATTCTTGCTTTTCATGCCATCATCGGCTTTCAGCTCCTTCACAATGCGGTTCTTTAAGTAGAACTTTGCATCAGCGAAGTGTGACTCAGCCTCGGTGAATGGCTTATCATCAGCAACTACCGTCTTCTCGACTTCACCCTCGTAGTATTTTAAACATTGATGGTAGGTAGATGGAACTACTTTATTCTCATGTATCCAAGTCCTTCCAAGCAAGACGTTGTATGAAGTCTTTGCATCGATCACATGTAGCCATGCACTTGATTGCATATCTTCAATGGTTATTTCCAGCCCGATCGCGCCTATGGCTCTTTTCCCCCCTTGGTTGAATCCTTGGATCATCACACGACTTTCTGAGAGTTCGTTCAAGGGAATACCAAGTTCTTTCATAGTACGAATTGGCAAAATATTCACTGAGGATCCTCCGTCGACCAAAATTCGATTTACCCTTTCATCACGCATATAGCCAACCAGGTACAATGGGCGGTTATGAAGAGCGTCACCTAGCAGAAGATCGTCATTTGTGAATGTGACTTTTTCCTCACAAGCATTAACTTCTTGAGGAGTGGACTCAGTGAGCTTTTCCGAAGATGGTGCCAACGGTAGGTTATCACTCTTTTCTTCCCCTTTATCAGCATTGCAACAAGAGACCTCAATACGATCACGGGAAATCTTCGTGCGAAACCAAGATGGCAAGAAATCCTCCAAGGTCACTGTATGTCGTGGCTTTTGAGGGTGGTGCATCTCCACTTTTTCTTTCTTCAAACGCCTAACTGGATTCTTTTTCGTTGGTCTTTTTACCATCAACTTCCTTGTTGGTTGTTCTATTGATTCTTTTCGTGGGCTGCTTTTGTGGTGCCTACGACGAGTCACCAACATCCAACCTTCATCATCATTAGGTTGATCGTCTTCAACTTTGTTGTTCTCCAGTAATTCTTCATTTTTTATTCCTTTTAAACTGCATAACTCATCTAGATTGAATGAGCCAAAGGTGATAGAGACTTGGTTCGTGCTTGCTTTCTCATCTTCAAGCACGATCTTCTTTTCGCGAGCCAAGTCCATGACTTTGTCCTTGAAGACAAAGCACTTCTCCAGAGGGTGGCTCACAAGTCGATGGTATTTGCAGTAATTTGGGTCATTCGTTTTTCCATCTTCATTTGGTCGCTTCATCTCCGGAAGCTCAATGAGATTTAACTCGAGGAGTTCTTCGAAAATGGCTGGCACATGAGAATCCAGAAATGGGTACTCTTTCTCTTGCATTTCTTTTAGAGTCAACTTTCCACTTGGCTTATCTTGAAAAGAACTGGATTTCATACTCTGCTTCTTGCTCACCTTCATCGTGAACTTCATAGGTGGCGTGTTGACATTCATAGCTTCTTTGCTTTCAGGATTGGGTACGAACTTGCCCCACTTCCTGACTTCTTGCTTGTCATTCCCTTTGCGAGGTTCATAGATGGGCAACTTTTCATTTCCAGCGGAGGCTATGCTCAATTCCATGTCATGGGCACGAGTTGCAAGTTCTTCAAATGTGCTAGGCTTGATACCATGCAAGATGTAGCGCAATCCCCAATGCATGCCTTGGATGCACATCTCTATGCCTGAAGCTTCACTAAGCCTATCTTTACAGTTGAGGCTTGCATTCCTCCAACGATTGATAAAGTCGATAACTAGTTCACCCTTTTGTTGACGGGTATTTGTAAGTTCTATCATACTCACAGTACGTCTCGTGCTATAAAAGCGATTGAGGAACTCTTGCTCTAGTTGATCCCAGCTATCAACAGATCCAGCCTCGAGGTCTGTGTACCAGTCAAAAGCATTTCCTTTTAGCGAGCGGACAAACTGCTTGACGAGGTAATCTCCATAATTCCCAGAATTGTTGCATGTCTCCACGAAGTGCGCCACATGTTGCTTTGGGTTACCTTTACCATCAAACTGTTGAAACTTTGGAGGTTGATAACTGTTAACTTATGTGAGTCCACCAAACTATAGAGTACCTGGTCCTCTATGAGACTGATACGTAGAATGCAGTAAGGACTGAATGTAAAGAAGGCCAGAGATCTTCTACGTGGAAAAATCCCACACAAGGGGATCAAAAAACCACGACCTACACCTGTAGGCTTTAAACTCAACTAACTTGTAATCTACCTATTACAAGTCACTTTGCAAACTCCCTTTTGCAAAGACTTCAGACTAACTTGTGATGCACCACCACAAGCCACTCTACAACTCTCCTAGTTATAGAGGATTTAACTTATGACTATTCCTAGTCACAACATAAACTCTAAAGTTTACGAATTTGGTTTGTTCCTAAGACAACGCTTCTAAGAAAGCAAACTAGGAATTACAGTGTAGAACAATTAACAAGATTACAACTCAACTATGGACGTACATAAGACTCTGTTAGAAACTTATCCTTAGTGGAGTTGTCTTCTTGTTCTTGACACACCAGTGACTTCAATGCTGGATGAACTTTGTTATGCTTGAGAGAATTTCACTGAATGCACAAAGGAAGTGTGTCTTGCACCAGGTTGTTTTATCACAAAAGATATCACAATGGGTAGTGATGTCAACTCCTGGTGTACTTCTTCCCAGTGAGAAGTGACTGCTGCACAGTCTGCACATCCACTTCTGGGCAGTTGCGTTCCAGCTGGATAGTGGGCTTTGTACTTCCTGTCAGGACACACCAACAGACCAGGTCCTAGTTGTGTTCCTCTTCTATAACAGTTGCCAGATGGTCACTTTCTTCTATCACGTTCCAGCTATGTACTTGACTTGTACTTTCTGTCAGAGAACCCTGAAGCAGCAGGTCCCTGTTGTGTTCCTCTTTATCTTGATTGCTATAGTCTCCGACTTGCTTATTCGGAGAACCCTAAGAGCCAGATCATCAGGTCCCTGTTGTGTTTCTGCCTTTGCTGATTTTCAGGCTTCGATTAGTTCGCATGAAATGTATATCCTATGCGCCAGGTGCTCTATCTGGTTTTTCATGCCTAAGTTTGTTAGATCATCAAAACATAAAATACTGAAAACCCATCAATTTCCCCCTTTTTGATGATGACTAACTTAGGTATGGACACTATGTAAACACTATTTGTTTAGAGCCAAAATAACCAGATGAGATACCAGTAGTTCTCCCTTAATCTAAGCTCCATCACACTTAAGTTCCCCCTTAATCTAAGCGCTCTTCCCCCTTTTGGCATCATTAAAAAGGATAGAAATAAAGAAGAGCACCAGCAGATAAGAAGCATAAAGAAGTCTAACACAACTAGCTCATGCCACATATGTGCACACAACATGACAGAAAAGAGAAGCCAAAGGAACATATGATTGTACAAGCAACGAAAAGGAAGCTTTTTCATTAATGTTTTCAATGGACTGAGTAATTCAGGAGCAGTAATGGTCAAGTACAACATGCCATCATAACTAAAACATGCAAACAAAAGAAAAACAGCAGCCACAGGAGATTGGAGCAAAAGTAGTTTGACACGAGGAAGATCCTAGGGGGTACTAAAGGAAGAAGGCTTGGAAGAAGAGAGAGCCATGGTTTTGAGAACTAGGTCCAGTCTAGCATTTGCGGACAATTGTTCTTCAAGTAATTGAGCCCTAAGTCTCTCATTTTCATTTGTTAGTCGTGTAATCTCCGCACGTACAGAATTAGGTCCGTTAACTGCATGACTGAGCTGAGTTTCCAGTATGGCATTTTGAGCCCTCAGCCTTCTTATCTCTTCAGAGGCTACATTTTGAGCATTGATTAGCTGAGAGATGGTCGAGATGCTTCCACCAACCTTTTCAATACATTCACATTCTTCTAAAGTGGTCTTAGAGAAGGTCTGCTTGCGTGTGCCCACTCTGGGATTCCCCAAGGGGACCTTATAGAATCTGAACACCCGTGTGAGGAGAAATCCATAAGGTAACCCATGATTTCTACCCTTGAAATTTGCCACCTTCTGCATATGGTCTATCATGATTGCAGGTAGATTGACTGGAATAAACTCATCGAGTGCTTCCATCAGCACCATGTCTGATCTTGTAGCAATAGAGCGCCTCTTAGAGCGGGGTAAGAGCACTATATTGACCAACTCAAAGAGAAGCTGGTACTCAGGAAGCAAAACCTTCTTATGCACCTGTTCCCCCTGTTGAATACCTTGTTCTTTCATGATGGCTCTCCGAAAGTTTATTCCACAGACACCCTTAACCGAGAACATACCTTCACACGGAATTCTGAGAATCTTCCCCGACGTCGAAGCGTCGAGTACAATGTCTACTCCATTTACAAGCGCACAAATGTGATCCCCCTCAACAGTGAAAAGAGATGCGTAAAAAGTTTGTACTGCATCTTCGTACACCAGAGGCATTCTCTCTTCAAACAAGTGTTCCCATTGTTGAAATTCCACAATCTCCAGAATTTGTCTCATCCCTGTCATCTTTGAAATTGCCGGATCAAATGTACGACCCCACAACACTTTCTGAGTTCTTAATCTCTGTTGCCAAAGACCACTGTCACGGGTAGCAGACCTTATTGTACCGGGTTCCTTAACTGTTTCCTCCGTTTGTTTGCTAGATCCTTCATCAGACTTTCCTTTCCAGCTTGCCATTCCCACGGTATTGTCCTCAGACACAACTACCTCAGTTAGACTCCGTTTAGACTTGCTGCTGTACCTCACAGATAACCCTTTCTGTTTCTCAAAAGTTTCATCAATGACCCTATTTATAGACTGTTGAATTGTCATAGATTGTTGTACTGAGGAACCAGGTTCCTTGGAAGCATCTTGATCTACTTGGTTTACTGACACTCTTTTGATGAAATCCTTTGGATTCATTTTCCTCTTTTTCCTTGTCTTGACACTCCTATTATTTTTCTAAAACGAGGACTCAGAACTCTCTTGCTGTAGTGACTTGATAGTGAGTGATTTCGAGGAAGACTCTAAGAGCTTGGAGTGAACGGAAGGTGCAGGAGTGGGTTTGCATGGAAGAGAATCAGGTTCATCAGAAGGTTTTTCTAAGAATATCTTATGAGCTAATGACTCGAGGAATGCTGTAGTTCTTACATCTCCTAGGAATGGAATTTCTTCCCCCTGGTACTCAGATGGGAGATATGCTCCTTCATTCATCACACTCCCAGCAGCTGTAGCCATGACGTTATGAGCTGCTTCCTTTTCTGGTGACTCCTTTAGAGTCACTGAGTCCAACATGGAGGTGTTCAAATCTGGTCAGGATCATCCTCCGGAACTTCTGATACTTGAGGAGTACAACCACCTGTGTGATCTTTGATGAGATCGTATGATTGACTAGACATAGGATTTTCAAAATAATGGTAAACATGATTTATCAGGAATGGAAAAACTGTAGGAGTGGAGGAGGGACCAGGAGTTAGTAAGGTGATAGAGGGTGTGAAATAATGGCGCTCTAGGGATGATTTCAAGAATAATGACGAAGGGGGAGCGATGTCAATGGTAAGAGAATAAGATGATTTTTCGATCGTCATTAGATGAATACTTGATAGACGAGTATAGAGAGAGACGAAGAGAAGATCCCAGCTATACAGAGTAGATGAAGGTTCATGACTTGCCTTGAGAGAAAAAGAAGTTTTTAATGGAAGAAGGGCTAATGATGAGTGGTGAGTGAAACAGGTTCTGAATAGTTTTAAAAACGGCGGTAGGTTTGTGGGGAAGTGTTATCGTGCAGAGAGGATGAAGGATTTGAAAGACAAGACATGACACACAGACGCTGAAAATTCAGATGATGTGGCATTTGAATTAATTTTGTTAACAAAATTTTTTTTTCTTATTTTAAGAGGGCATGCATAATAAGCACATTACTATTAACCTGAAATACAAGAACCTGATGTCAGAGCAGTCTTTTGAACAAGGTTTTAGCGGCTCCCCTTTCGCAGTTTATAGCCATACCTTTAACTTCTATGATCGTCAAGCGTGTTTACCTACAACGGTATTGATGTGAGTTAGGCTTGGTCTGAAAACACTTTAGCTACCTTTACCTGATGGTCTCTTACACAACCAGCAGATTGAAGATCAGGTTCTTCATTAGATTCCTATGACTCCATCTTCTCCTTGATTTCTCCGGAATGTTCACTTCTTGAGGCTTTGTTGACGATATCTGGAGTTTGGTGTGCTTTCCATCGATCAATCCTTCCTTCATATTGATCCTCAGAGGATGATCTCACCCTTCAAATTTTTCTCCGGTTGTTGATGAGGTCATTTCGTTTTGCTTCCTTGTCTCCCAGAAGATGAGGCATGAATCGTCACAGGTGCACTTTGGTTTTCTAATTTGAGACAGAAGTTGGTTGAGGAGAGAAATATGGAGGTTCATTTGATTTCCCATGCTATGTGTTCTGCTGTTTGTGTAGTGCCATTAGCTGCATCTTTACTTCTTCCTTCAGCTTCATTGGTAGCCAGTGATGTACCAGGTTCTTTGTGCGACGCCGAGAATGCTGTTGCGTTGTCTTTTGCCAGTCTCCATCATCTTGCTCACTTTAACATCCTCCTGATTTGAAGCCTCAGATGTTTCCCCATGAGCATCTCTTTCCATTTAGTGCTTCCTTTGTTGGAGACCTTTTGACCTTGTTTTGTGGGTTGTTCCCCAGAGGGATTCCTTCACTCGTCTGTTTGCATTGTGCTTCCCAAGTTGATCCTTCCTGTTGTCAGGGGCAAGGCATTTTCTTCCAATTGGCGGTTCCTGGCGAGTTTTGATTTAGGAAGGACCTGGTTCGACACCTGTTCTCCAGTAGAGAGCAGTGTTCATTCCTTTTTCCCAGAGCCTTTTTGGTGATTCCATAGGCGACAAGCACTATCCATGCTTCATTTTCCAGTTCCGTCTTTTCCTATTCGAGTCCCAAGGGAACCTTTCTGCCTTTTCATTTACAGAGAATGTACCCTTTACTTTCTTCTTAAGGATACATTCCCTTCCTGCAGGACTTACAGTGAGAAGCATTTCATGATGTTTTCAGCTGCGTGCTTCAGGCATTCACTATCCATAGTCTATCGCAGTCTACTTCCTCTCAATGTTCCCTGCACATGCTCATCAAGGGTTAGATTTAGGAACCCAAACTAGTTTGGGTCCCTTGTTATTATAAAAAGGATGAATGAGAGATTTCCTAGTCCACGCAGGCAGCATCCGCTTTTTGCGAGTGGTACCTGGTCCTTTGCTAGTAGTCACTCTATCAGTGAACGCTTTGTTCTTCTGAACAGACTGAACCCTGGCCTGACAATTTTCTTTAAAATGCCCATTGTTTCCGCAGTGGGTACATAGCCAGTTATCAGGTACAGTGACATACTTGCTGTGTGGGTTGTAGGGAGTTTTCTCCCTTTGAAACCCGATGCCCTGCTTGTTCCCACTATTGTTGAGATACATGGCAGTAACAGCATCTGAGGACCAGGTCCACTTCAAGGATTTTTCAAGATCATTTTTTACTTTCTCCAACTCAGCTTGGAGTTGCTGATTTCTCTCGAGTTCACTGCAAAGACTAGTTTTTACAACAGTTAACTCCTTTTCCAGCAAGATGTGCGACTCACTGGCTACTTCCTTCCCTTTCCCAAGACTTACATTCCTATGTTCTCTATTGAGTCCCTCAATGGTTTCCTCTAGATCAGCACATATTGCTAACAGGTCATCCCTTTCCTCTTCAGCAGATGCAACTTTTTCTTCTAAGGCGTGTTTCTCATTGTTAAGGCCTTTTATTGTTTCTTTTAGATCAACAACTACTACAATCAGGTCGTCTCTCTCATTTTCCACACTGGTTATTCTTTCATTCAAGTCCTCCTTCTCTATTTCAAGATTAGCTATGGTCTCATCTCGGTGTACTACACATACCACTAGATCATCTCTAGATTGGTCTGCCTCTCCTAGTTCTATTGAGAGGGTCTCCTTATCGTTTATAAGGCTATAATAGGCATCAATTAAGACATTTGATAAAGACCTTAGCTTCTTGGAAGAATAGGATTTCAGATTTCTCTGAACATCCCGGAAGCTTACCTCGTCGTCTTCATCTTCTTCATCGTCATCATCTGACTGAGCCATCAGCGCGAACAGTGAGTCGTACTTCGTTGCTTTAGTTTCCACTACCAACAAGGAACTGTTTTCTGCATCTGAATCCATTTCGGATTCACTTGAGAAGTCTCCCCAAGTAGCAAGGGCATGCTTAATGATATTGTCTGCAGCACTTTTTCGATTGATTCTTTTCTCAGGAACCAGGTTCCTTTTTCCTGCCTTGTCAGGATTTTGCTTGTACTGCTCCTGTTTCGCAAATGGGCTGTCTTTGATGAAATGCCCTGACTTTCCTCATCCATGACAGAGATCATTGTTCCTGTTTTACTTGAACTGCCCCACTTTTGTATGCTACCATTTCTTCGAACCAATTTTTGAAATCTCTTAGTAAGATAGGCCATGTCACTATCTTCATCACTTGAATCACTCTGTTCAGCTTCAAGCACCAGGTTCTTTTCCTTCTTGGGCTCTCTTCTTTCACTGTCTTTCTTTTTTTTCATCTCGTAAGTTTCAGATTACCAATCAGCTCATCCATGGTCAGAGTTTTTAGATCTTTAGCTTCCGTGATGGCATTTACCTTACTTTCCCAAGACCCAGGTAGGATGCTGAGGATTTTCCTTACAAGCTTATTTCTGGGAATGACATCTCCAAGTGAATGAAGCTCATTTATGATGGAGGTGAATCTAATGTGCATATCTTGTATAGATTCATCATCCTTCATCCTAAAGAGTTCATATTCTATGGTGAGCATGTCAATCTTGTATTGTTTGACCTGAGTGGTTCCTTCATGAGCGGTTTGCAATGCCTCCCATATTTCCTTGGCAGTTTCGCAAGCTGAGACTCTGTTGTACTCATCAGGTCCTATGCCACACATCAAGATTTTCTTGGCTCAGTAGTTCTTTTCTACAGCTTTTATGTCAATGTCGTTGTACTCTCTTCTTCCTTTCGGCACCATATGCCCTGTTTCTTCAATCTTCTTCATGGGAACATGTGGACCGTCACATATAATGTCCCACAGCTCTGAATTTTCTGCCATAATGAAATCATGCATCCTGGTCTTCCACCAGCCGTAGTATTGACCATTGAATCTGGGAGGTCTATAGGTTGATTGTCCTTCTTCAAAGCTTGGTGGAGCAGCCATTGAGGATTCCTCCTAGGTGTTAGCTTGATAGGAGAAACCTGCTCTGATACCAATTGTTAACTTATGTGAGTCCACCAAACTATAGAGTAGCTGGTCCTCTATGAGACTGATACGTAGAATGCAGTAAGGACTGAATGTAAAGAAGGCCAGAGATTTTCTACGTGGAAAAATCTCACACAAGGGGATCAAGAAACCACGACCTACTCCTGTAGGCTTTAAACTCAACTAACTTGTAATCTACCTATTACAAGCCACTTTGCAAACTCCCTTTTGCAAAGACTTCAAACTAACTTGTGATGCACCACCACAAGCCACTCTAGAACTCTCCTAGTTACGGAGGATTTAACTTATGACTATTCCTAGTCACAACATAAACTCTAAAGTTTACGAATTTGGTTTGTTCATAAGACAACGCTTCTAAGAAAGCAAACTAGGAATTACAATGTAGAACAATTAACAAGATTACAACTCAACTATGGACGTACATAAGACTCTGTTAGAAACTGATCCTTAGTGGAGTTGTCTTCTTGTTCTTGACACACCAGTGACTTTCAATGCTAGATGAACTTTGTTATGCTTGAGAGAATATCACTGAATGCACAAAGGAAGTGTGTCTTGCACCAGGCTGTTTTATCACAAAAGATATCGCAATGGGTAGTGATGTCAACTCTTGGTGTACTTCTTCCCAGTAAGAAGTGACTGCTGCACAGTCTGCACATCCACTTCTGGGCAGTTGCGTTCCAGCTAGATAGTGGGCTTTGTACTTCCTGTCAGGACACACCAACAGACCAGGTCCTAGTTGTGTTCCTCTTCTGTAACAGTTGCCAGATGGTCACTTTTTTCTGTCACGTTCCAGCTGTGTACTTGACTTGTACTTTCTGTCAGAGAACCCTGAAGCAGCAGGTCCCTGTTGTGTTCCTCTTTATCTTGATTGCGTACAGTCACTGACTTGCTTATGTCGGAGAACCCTAAAGAGCCAGATCATCAGGTCCCTGTTGTGTTTCTGCCTTTGCTGATTTTCAGGCTTCGATTAGTTCGCATGAAATGTATATCCTATGCGCCAGGTGCTCTATCTGGTTTTTCATGCCTAAGTTTCTTAGATCATCAAAACATAAAATATTGAAAACCCATCAATAACTAGCAGGCATCTTTAACATATCGACCCTTGCAGTGTACGGTTTTGCATATGTAAGGGAGGACTTGGCAGAGACTTCATACTTGTTCTTAATGGTTCCTTCAATGAACTTCTTCAGTTGATCGATTGGAATCATCCCTTCAGATGAGATAGGGATAGCCTTAGCGGATGCTACTTGTCTTTGGGGAGACTCAATTTCTGGAACTTCTGGGAGCTTGCCAGGTGCGTGGGTGGATTCTTCTTCCATCAAGATTCCCACCCTATCTGTTAGCTTGTAAATTCTAGCCTCTTGATTTTGCATGCATTTGGTCAAGCCAGCGATTGCTTCCGTCAAGTTTGCCAACTGCTCCTCCATAGATGAAGTGTTTGTCACCATGGCTTGCATGATTGTCGTGGACAACGGAGAGTAGCATGGANATGGACCGGGTTGGTTCGGTTTCTACCAAAACCAAACCAAACCAATTATATCGGTTTGGATTGGTTTGGTTTTGTCGGGTTTTTCGGGTTTCGGGTTTTTTTATTACATGAATATTATTTCAATCTTACGTTATTAAAATTATAGATAAAGCTTTGATAAGTGAATATATGTTTAGTAAATATGGAAAAAATTGACAAACATATGATCTATTAAAATATTCTAATGGGAGAAATTTTTTAGTAACACATGATAGTTATTTTCTTAGTCGTCTAACAATAATTTTTCGTTAATTTATGCTTTCAAGGTTAATACATGAGAGGATCCAAATATTTCTACATTTTCTAAAGAAAAATCACTACAAAGTCTTAAAAATATAAATAAAATTTATATATTTATATGTCGGTTTGGTTCGGGTTTTTTTACTCAATACCAAACCAAGTCAAACCAAACCTAGTCGGGTTTTTTAATCGGTTTGGTTTGGTTTTTCGGCTTGGTGCGGTTTTCCGGTTCGGTTTGAACACCCCTAGCTGTTATAGAGAACATATATTATAATATAAAATGAAATTTGGTTCCGAAAAAACTTGGCTTTTATAGTGAAGTGTTGTTATATAGGGATGCTGTTATACAGAGGTCTGACTGTATAATGCAATAACGCAAGACCAGAAGTGCTATTTCCCCAATTTTGAAATATTTCTGTACCCTCAACACATTACTTTTTCCTGACAAAGTTTTTGCATCAAGAGTTTAAGTTATACATGAAGATATGTTTTACATTACTAGTCTCAGGATACGCGCGTTGCGCGTGTACCTTGTCTCAATGAGTACAACTTTTTAGAAAATCATATAAATATTATATAAAAAATTATGCTTGAGTTATAAAATAAATGTGTAAATTCTTAAAGATATGAGCAATGATCATATATAGCTGATTCAATTCACAATCATTAGTTATTATATTCAACTTAGAAAATTCTAGTTCTATAATTTCATTACTTTTGTATCACAAGTTATCATGCCTCCTTTTCCATTATCAAATTCATGTACTCATTAATATCAATAATATATCTTTAAATTTTATTATGAAGAAATATGTTACATGAAAACCTAAATTATCAAGACTTAATGAGATACAACTAAGTAGCATTTTCATACCTTATAAAATAAAACTCATGTAATTATAAACAATATCTATCTAATTTAATTTAACTATTCAGCTTTATGTTTCAGATCAATCACTTCCGATTCAAGTTTTAGGCTACCAAGAAACCATCAAAAATCATAACATGTTCTAAATTTAAATAAATGAAATTATTTTATATACTTTTGTAACTTAAAAAATTCTGCCAAAAAAAGATTTACGAATAAAAAATTTATTATTATGGACAAAAATTTGCAATCATAGATACTGGATATACTTGTGACGCACCTACAATGAGACTACATAAATCAGACACTCAAACTTGATCACTTTTCAAAAAAAAAAAAAAAAAAAAAAAAAACCAAATAAAAGAATAAATAAAAAGGTGCATTTGCAAGACATTTTGTCGTGAGTTTAGACACACACACCACTGGTGAGATGATCAAGAAAGAAACAGTAGATAATACTTTAAAAAATATGGTGCTTAAATATTTTCAAAATTGATGAATCATTGAATCCAAAGTCTCCACTGATATAATCTTTTATTCCTATAAGCTAAATTGATGACAATATGAAAAGAAAGAAAAGATTGTCTCTTTGTATCTGCCTCTGCAAAAAATATTGCAATTACATGGAAGGAATGATACATAGTTGTGTTACCTAGTTTAAATAACAAAAGAATTTATATAAGGTAATATTTTAATTGATTGTAAACATCTAAATATTAGGACTCCCTATGTTAGGAATTACTACACAGTTTAAATAAGAAAAGATTTAATAAAAATAATTTAATTTAGTTTAAAATCCTAAATATTAGAAAAAATACTTTAATTATGATTTTGTCCAACGTCAACTCTATTTTTAAAGGGTAAAAAAGACAAACGATATTTTGTTAAGGACCTAAATATTAGGACTTTATAGTTTTAATATAACTAGATTTAATGTACGTGTGTTGCACGTGTATTATGCGTTGTGTACAAAAGAGCGTATTTAATTAGGTAGAATAAGAATGAATTACGTATAAAGGTAATTGATAATACAACAAATATTTAAATGGTAAACTGTCTAAAATATTGCATATTAAATTGAATAAGAATGGATTAAGTGTAATAGCAATTGACGATGCAAAAAAAGTTGTTACATTAAAGAAATAATTGTATTCAGCGTGTAGACACTAAATTGAGTGTTACAACAAAGGTTGGATGTGGTGATGTTGTTGGAACCATAAGCCAAATTGTTGCTACCCTCTTGATGTCATCTGTTGAACAATGCTGATGTGCGTCAGGAAGAATGTTGCTTCAGTTGTTACTGGTAAGACGGAGGCACCTCTAAAATACAACGGTATTGTCTATGCATTCAACGAAACAGGTCAGAATCTGTAAAAATAAATATAATTATATAGTTGTAATATATGTAAAATTCATGTATAATATGTATAATTAAGTTATGTATAGTTGAGGAAGTTTCATAATAAAAAAGAAAATATTGCTTTAAGAATAACAAAAGATCATCATACAAATTACTATGCTGGAATAACAGATCAAATCAGATTTAATTGAAGTTTTTCTTAGAGAATACACACACATACAGATAACACATACATATACACGTGAGTGCATGAGTGTGCTAAAAGAGAACATGGCGACAGTTTCCTCAATACAATTCTTATTTCATGTAACTAATTAACATCCAATAATGAAATTATCGTTAACACTATTTACTATCCAAATATCATAAATCATAAAAATAATAATATTTACAGTGATTTTTCATTGTAAACACATATATCGCTACCTTAGGACATGTTTTATAGTTTTGTCACTTTGACTTTTGTTTCTATGATATATGCTTTGTTATGGTGGTGAACCTTACCTAATATCTCTTTATAGACGATGTTCTTGGTATATGTTCCTTTTTTTTTTTCACTTCGGCTGCTCGGTCATGACTAAAACCTTTGTTGTTGACATAGATATTCCCCTTGAGAGTGCAACATATAGTTGTCCATTTAAGAATACGTGTTGCGGTAAGTACAATCCCACATTAGGTATTGTTTGTCCTTGTGCTTTATTGTCATCGAAAAGCATAGTCATGCTGGAAATTGTTTTCTGATGAATTTAAAGGGTAACCTTCATTTTCTGGAGGCGAAAGTTGAAGTCTGTGAATAAACACATGTTTGGAAGCATTTTCACCCATCATTATTTCTGCATGGACGACGTGGTCAAAGCCTCTACATATCATTCTTGTACCATTACATAAGCCATTTGCAGGGTCCAAATTTTCTAGGGATCTTACTAGGTTATATGGGGAAAGTGATGTTGTCGCTACTGTGTTAAAACAGAAAATTAGAAAGACTGTTAGAAGAAAACTGGAAAAACAGTAAACTATAAGAAATATTCCGAGTCCACAATTTCCTTGTGCGTCCTTAAGGAATTCTAACCCCCTCACACGTTGCCAAGGTAATGGATTAAATCCTCCCAGGATGAAACGGAATAAACCTTCCTGCAATAGTGGCAATACAAACTCCAGGATACCAACGAACTCAAAAGAACGGAGCAAAATCACACTTACGAATTTGAAAGAGAAACTGCGAAGTAGAATGCAAGAGTTTCAGAAGGAAGGAAGTTCTGTATTTTTCAGTGTGTGAAAAGGAAGCCATGCCTCGAAATTTATAGGCAATTATCGGAAGAGGTGTGATGTCTGTTCATAATGTGAACAGATATTTGAAAAGAAGAGGTGTCTGTTCAAAAGGGAAAACCAACGTTCTGCATTTTTTGGATTTCAGTTAATTCCGTTAATTAACTGATTGGCACTTAATTAATTTTTTAATAATTAATTAAATAAACTTTGTCAAAAAATTAATCTTATCGATCGATCATTTGACGAATCCGAATCCGAAGCCGAAGCCGAAGCCGAAGCCGAGCCGAGCGACGATGACGGCACGAGGCTTCATTCTCTTCAACTCCTTTTAAGAGTTTTAAGAAGTGATCCTATATTTATACACACATATGTAGTTGTCCCTCACCAATGAGGGACAAAGTTCATTTGACAAGGCTCACTTGATTTAAATTTTCCAAATTTTTATTTTCCTCCATTTTATTTCCCACCAATTCCCAATTCACACTTCTAGTCTTTAAGAACGGAGCAAAATCACACTTACGAATTTGAAAGAGAAACTGCGAAGTAGAATGCAAGAGTTTCAGAAGGAAGGAAGTTCTGTATTTTTTCAGTGTATGAAAAAAGGAAGCCATGCCTCAGAATTTATTAGGCAATTGTCGGAAGAGGTGTGTCTGTTCATAATGTGAACAGATATTTGAAAGGAAGAGGTGT
Source organism: Nicotiana attenuata (assembly GCF_001879085.1). NCBI lineage: Eukaryota > Viridiplantae > Streptophyta > Magnoliopsida > Solanales > Solanaceae > Nicotiana > Nicotiana attenuata. The sequence continues at coordinate 50,068 of NW_017674424.1, forward strand.
CTGNATTAAACCCTTACCTTGTCCAATAGTTGGCCAATACAAACTCCAGGATACCAACGAACTCTAAAAGAACGGAGCAAAATCACACTTACGAATTTGAAAGAGAAACTGCGAAGTAGAATGCAAGAGTTTCAGAAGGAAGGAAGTTCTGTATTTTTCAGTGTGTGAAAAGGAAGCCATGCCTCGAAATTTATAGGCAATTGTCGGAAGAGGTGTGATGTCTGTTCATAATGTGAACAGATATTTGAAAGGAAGAGGTGTCTGTTCAAANAATCCAAAAATTCCAAATCCAAATCCAAATCCGAATCCGAATCCGAATCCAAATTCGAAGCCGAAGCCGAAGCCGAAGCCGAGACGAGCGACGACGACGACGCGAGGCTTACTATTCTTGTGACAACTTTCTTTCGCATCACAATGTCAAACCACATTGTTTCGTGGGGAGATGGCCTAGCCGATCGGGCGTGATCGGACTCCGTGCTAACAAAGACGGTGGTAATATCGGTGCTAGTGATCTCCCAACCAAATTTATATACTATTTTCTTACTTGAAAATCGTTATGTTTCAATTAGTTATTTGGATATTGTGGATTGCGACTTGCTGCTTCTATGTGTTGTTTCTGCTTATATAGACAATCTATTTTGAAAGAGGACTTTTAGCCTTACATACTAGTGCTATTCGACGGCACTAACGTCCCTCTTACCGGGGGCGCTGTATCATTTTATGATACAGGTTGTTCCACACCGAGAATCCAAATCCAAATCCGAATCCGAATCCGAAGCCGAAGCCGAGCCGAGCAACGACGACGGCGCGAGGCTTCATTCTCTTCAACTCCTTTTAAGAGTTTTAAGAAGTGATCCTATATTTATACACACAAATGTAGTTATCCCTCACCAATGAGGGACATAGTTCATTTGACAAGGCTCACTTGATTCAAATTTTCCAAATTTTCATTTCCCTCCATTTTATTTCCCACCAATTCCCCATTCACACTTCTAGTCTTTAAAGCCCAATGGCTTAAAGTCCAACAATCCCCTACATGAATGGGAATGACTGTAACAAGAATGAACTTAGATGAAAGCTGTGTGATTTGCAAGTAAGGATTAATTGCATCTGGATAAGTAGGTTTCCCTTTGAACTTTCCGTAGTGAGCATATGTCGGATATACTCGGTCAATCGGTAGATTTGATATCTTTGAACTATCGAACTTTAGTGTATACCTAGACAACCATATGTCACACAACCAATCCTTAACCGTCTTTTGGTTCTCATTGTTGTGTTCGTTTTAGCCATGAACATCACCTGGTTTCATAAGTGCGTAGAAAATTGGCCTTACAGAATTCTCATTGAAGCGGCTTCCACTTCACACTTACATAGGTGATTCCTAAACGTGTTATCCTTTAGATTGACACTATTTGATAAATACCACATCAAACTTAGGTAATCATTAAGGAACGTTTAAAGTTCTATCCTTGTTACTGAACATTGTCTTCATCACGAGAAGGGACCAAAGATTTCACTTTGACAATGTTGAACCGGTCAATCACAACTTTGTTTGAGCTCCTTGAACCTAGATCTCGAAATATCCAAAATTCTAGGTAGAGTTACCGCCATGATGACTTGTCCTCGGCCATAGTCCCATTCCCTTAGATGATTTCTCAACTCCCTCTCTAGTTAGGCCTTTTGTAAGCGGATCCGCCACATTATCCTTTGATCTTACATAATCAATAGTGATAATTCCACTAGAGAGTAGTTGTCTAACGGTTTTATATCTTCGTCGTATATGACGAGACTTTCCGTTATACATAACGCTCCCTGCCCGTCCTATTGCAGCCTCACTATCGCAATGTATGCATATAGGAGCCAAAGGTTTTGGCCAGAACGGAATGTCTTCTAAGAAATTTCGAAGCCATTTAGCTTCTTCGCCGGCCTTATCCAAAGCTATAAACTCTGATTCTATGGTAGAGCGAGCGATGCACGTGTGTTTGGAAGACTTCCAAGATACTGCTCCTCCACCAACAGTAAAAACATATCCACTTGTGGACTTTGTTTTTGTTGAGCCGGTTATCCAATTTGCATCACTATATCCTTCGATAACCGCAAGATATTTATTGTAGTGCAAAGCGTAGTCTTGGGTATATTCCAAATATCCCAGAACTCATTTCATTGCCACCCAGTGATGTTTGTTGGGATTACTTGTGAATCAACTAAGTTTACTTATTGCACAAGCTATATCAGGACGTGTACAGTTCATGATATACATTAAGCTTCCCAACACACGAGCATACTCCAATTGAGACGTGATTTCACCTTTATTCTTTATAAGATGATGGTTTAAGTCAACTGGAGTTCTTGCACTTCGGCGCGAGACTTCATTCTCTTCAACTCCTTTTAAGAGTTTTAAGAAGTGATCCTATATTTATACACACAAATGTAGTTGTCCCTGAGGGACAAAGTTCATTTGATAAGGCTCACTTGATTCAAATTTTTCAAATTTTCATTTCCCTCCATTTTATTTCTCACCAATTCCCAATTCGTACTTCTAGTCTTTAAAGCCCAGTGGCTTAGTCCAATGGCTTAAAGGCCAACAAGTGATAGGAGGGACAGGAAAGTACTATAGTGGGAACCAACAGGCTTTAAAGGAATATGAAGTGGTCCATATGGGGTTTGTGGTCACTTCAACATAACTAGGTTTCCACCTGAGAGAGCAAATAGTAGAAATGTTTCTGCTCATATGGTTGAATTCTCAGAGCCAACTATTGGTGTGCTGAAGTGCTAGAACAGAGCAGAAGACAGTGCCAAGGCAAAAGAAGATGTGGAAATCTATAAAGCAAGGTTCTTTGAAGATAGTAGTAGCTCTACAGAGAAAATTAAGATGAATAGTGTAATATCCTTATATTTTTTATGTAAAGAGAATCTTGTAGAGGATGCTGAATCTTTACTGGATTTTTTGGAATATATGTAGTTAATCCTAGTGAATAACCCTAGAAACGCCTTCAGGGATAAAATCGTCGTCGTTCCAGACATCCTCGCCGGCCAAGTGCCTACGTGGCAGTTCCCTATTCCAGGCGCCTCCTTGTTCTTCTGCAGAATTTAGCTTCGATTCACTGTCGGCCATTTCGTCGGAAGTAGCAACCAAACAAGAACAACCCTAGTACCAACTTCACGGTAGTTTGGCCAAAGCTTTTAAAATATCTTATTTTGAAAAATACTTCTATTGTTGAAAAGTGATATGTATAATTAATTTAAAATATTTTTAAATAGTAATTAATATTTGGTCAAACTTTTAAAAATTATTTCTAAGTGTATTTTTTATCAAAAGTGTTTGAAAAGTTTTTTTTGGACAGAAAAGATATTTTTTCTTCTCTCAAAAACTGTTTCGGCTTCTAATCAAAAGTATTTTTTTCACTTCTAAAAACTTGGCCAAATATTTTAATTTTTTAAAAAGCACTTTTTACCCCCAAAAAACTTAGTCAAATAGACTATTGATATGCTTTTCTTTACCATCTATTGAGACTTACTCCTTGGGCGCAACGGTATACATTTAAAAAATTGATTCATAAATATGTATGAAGTTCAATAAATAGTTCTTTAAATCAAAAACTAAAAAAAGGACATAATATATAATTCAAACTAACTAAAAAAAGTTCTGACACAATATAAGGACAAAGTAGAACTAATTAAATTTTCTGATAGTTATCCTAAAAGTTGTAAAATCACACAATTGATGCAAAAATACTTAATAATGGAACAAGTATGTTCAAGACTCATGCTCACACTATGTAATTACCTAATTTATATTAATATTTGATAAAACAAAGATAAAAATCCATTTAGTCATTCCTGCCTTTCACGACATTACTCTTTTCTTTTTTCTTTTTTTTTTCTTTTTTTTTTTTTAATGTAGTGCACGTTATATTAAAATGTAAATGGTGTAGCTCCTCTACACCTAAGACACCGGAATATAAAATCATGATATTTATGATTAAAGGTGTATTTTTTTTAATTGTTCCTTGATACAAAAGATCAAACATTCTAGGAGTGTTATTCTAGTTTAGTATCATCATTATAAAATTATATATTACGGCTAGAAAATCATTCAAACCCCAACCCTAATCAGTTCAACCTATAGATTCAACTCCAATTCTAATTAACCGAAAACTCTAATTAGGAAACATGTACGTCTTTGTTGTTACCTTCAATCTTTTACCTATTTTTGGTTCAAAATGCAGCTAGAATAAATAATTTAATTAGTTTGAAAATCACTTCTAAAAATACAAGAAAAAGGTACGTAACTCGCGATAACCGTTTTATCCTGTGTAATAAGCATTTATCTCAAATTTGTTACTTCTAATAATTTGATATCTTTAAAGAATTTTCGTTATTACTGGCCTTTTGCTACAATTTCCATACGCTCAAGATTTATTACAAGCATATGGAAAAGAGAAAAGTAGACATCTTTTAAGAAGAATGAAAATTGTAAAGACGAATTGACTGCTATGTTCCAGGGGTACAGGTACCTTATTTGAAGGGGTGTCCCGTGATACCGTTTCGTCAAAATTTTTGTATAATGAGTTTGTATAAATAATAAGAAAATAAAAGTATTAGGTATAACTATAAAAATGACACCCCTTGTCTTTGTAGTAATTTATTTATTTGATCACTTTTACAGATGTTTGACACCACTTATAAAAGTCCGTGCATATGCCATTGCTATGTTCGATGAGAATAATGGGAGAACTTGACTGTACATAGATGTTCATGATAAAATAAGCAAAGAAAATATGTCAAATTAAATAGAATGCCCTAAAAATATGATTGTTTGCAACAAATTATATGTGATACAAAAATAAATTGCAACCACAATATAAATATGAAGAAATATAATTTTATTCATAAAAAGACGTGGGTACAATTCTGTTTATCCCCTTGATTCTTCTTTCCTGATTATCTCCATGATTCGAGGGCTAGAATAGCGTGTTTCTCGAACGTAGGATGGTGCGGGCTTTCATGGATTTATTTGATATCCATGAAGTATGTTGTGGATCTTCTTGAAGTATTTGATTATCAAGAATTATCCGGCCACTTCTTGATCTCTTTGTGAATATCCCGTGAGTTTATGGGATTTTCGAGATGATCTCCATTTTTTTGAGATATTTTTTAAAGGATTATGTAACCCTTTTTATAAGAGTGACCTAGGGTTTGGGTAGAGTAGCCTCTAAGCAACACTGACAGACTCCTAGAATTTCAAGAGGTCTTGTAGTATCTTGAATTTAGGATTTAACTCAATCCATTAAGATTTCGATGTCTACAAATGCCCCCTTGAAATTTGCAACATTTTCCTTCTTTACTTCCTTAAGAGCAACATCTTCAGCCCATTTTGAGAAGTAGTCGGTTGCAGCCAGGATGTATAGGTGCCCACCAGAGGACTTTGGCAGTGGTCCAACAACATCCAATCCCCAAGCGTCAAACGGCCAGGATGCCACAGTCGGGTGCAACACTTCAGGAGGTTGATGAATAAAATTCGCATGGAATTGACAAGCCTTGCATCTTCGAGCATAGTCCAAGCAATCTTTTACCATCGTTGGCCAATAATATCCCATCCTTTTTATATGAAAGTGGGGCTTTGGTCCAGACTGGTGTGACCCACATACCCCAGAATGCGCTTCTTGCAAAGCTTGGAGTGCTTCATCTTCCCCTAAGCATTGCAAGGGTACTCCCTCGAATGATCTTCTGTATAGGGTATCTTTGTAGTAAAGGAAGCGAGGTGCACGTCGATTGATTTCAGTTCTTCTCCGCGGATTTTCCGGAAGTATCCCATAACACAAGTAGTCGATAATGGGTTGTCGCCATTCCTCTTTCTCGACTTCAGAAACAGCGACAAGATGCTTGAGTTCATTTTCTTCACCTTCAACCTCATTTGGCTGCGGTACTACCCTCTTTTGGCATACAGTAACTTGCGCTTGATCTGGCAGGGTTAGCGATGAAGCTAGGGAAGCTAAAGCATCCGCCTTCTTGTTTTCTTTCCTTGGCACATGCTGAATAGTCACATCACCAAGCCAGCCCATCAATTTTTTAGCGTAATCATGATATGAGCGTAGTTCAGGATTCTTGACCTCGTAACTACCTAAAAGCTGATTGACCACTAACTGGGAGTCTCCAAAGACTTGCAATTGCAATTGCTTCATATCGACGGCCATTTCAAGTCCAAGTATTAATGCTTGGTACTCAGCAACATTGTTGGAACAGAGTTGTGTCAAGGTGAAGGAGTAGGGCAAGACTTCACCTTGGGAAGTGACAAATACTACGCCAGCACCAGCTCCTCCACGATGTGCAGCACCATTAAAGTACATCTTCCATGGAGGTTGAACTTCAACGACTATTGCATCCTCATCAGGTAGTTCGTCGGTTAGCTCCCAGTCATTAGGTATCGGATGATCTGCCAAGAAGTCTGCCAATGCTTGTCCTTTTATAGCCTTTTGAGGGATGTACAAAATCTCGAATTGTTGAAATTGGAGGTACCATCTCGCTATTCGATCACTGAGAACGGGTTTTGACATCACGAACTTGATGGGATTTGCCTTAGAAACAAGACGAACAATATGAGCTTGAAAGTAGTGCTTCAAGTTTTGAATTGAGAAGACTAGCGCCAAACACAACTTTTCAATTGGCGAATAATTTAGCTCGTTCGGTGTCATCATCCTGCTCAAGTAGTAAAGAGATTTTTCTTTCCCTTCACTATTTTCTTGGGCCAACAGTGCTCCAACGGACCTTTCTTGTGCCGCAATGTATAGTATCAATGGCTTTCCAAGTATAGGGGCTGCTAAAACTGGAGGCTTCATCAAGTAGGATTTAATGCTCTCAAAGGCATTACTGCATGCTTGGTCCCATTTGAAAGGGACACCTTTCTTCATAAGGCGACTGAATGGTTGACACCTCCCAGCTAGGTTCGAGATGAATCTCCTAAGGTACGCTAATTTTCCTTGCAAACTTTTCAATTCATGGATATCCCGAGGCTCAGGCATTTTCAAAATGGCATCCACTTTTGCTTGATCGATTTCGATGTCGGACAATGAAGCCAAGGAACTTTCCAGAAGTAACTCCAAAGGCACATTTCAATGGATTCATCCTAAGTTGGTACCTCCGGAGCAATTCAAATACCATCCTCAAGTCCTTCAAGTGGTCGCCCTTCTCTCTTGATTTTACCACCAAGTCGTCAACATAGCATTCGACATTCTTGTGGAGAAGATCATCGAAAATATTCTGCATAGCTCTTTGGTAAGTAGCACCAGCTTTCTTCAAGCCAAATGGCATTACCTTGTAACAATAAATACCCTTTGGGGTACGAAATGCAGTAAGCTCTTCATCTTTTGGTGCCATGCGTATTTGGTTATAGCCCGATGAACCGTCCATAAAAGACATTGCCTCGTAAAGAGTAGTAGCATCGATCATCAGCTCTGGAATAGGAAGCGGAAATTCATCTTTCGGACATGCATTGTTGAGATCTCTAAAGTCAACGCACACTCGAATCTGGCCATTCTTCTTCCTTACAGGGAAAATACTTGAAACCCATGTCGGGTATTTAACTTCACGAATAAAGCCACCTTCGATGAGTTTGTTAACTTCGGTTTTAATCAAGGGAACCAAGTCTGGCCTAAAGAGCCTTTGAGCTTGTTTAACAGGGCGAGCACCATTTTTTACTGCAAGGTGATGGACTGCTACTTTCGGGTCCAAGCCGGGCATCTCTTTGTAACTCCAAGCGAAGACATCCCTGAACTCCTTGAGTAACTCAATATAAGTGCTCTCTTCATCAACTTTTAGTAAAGCACTTATGTAGGTGGGTCTTGGTTCTTCATCGGTACCAAGGTTAACTTCTTTTAAGGCATCAACTGTCGTTTTCACTCCTTCTTCAAGTTCAGGTGGAGCATCCTTCGCATCTTCATCTTCTTTAGGGTCCCCATTATTGAAGGATATGTGATAACACGGTGAAATATCCTCCAATTCCGCATTATCCTCTATACGAAGAACCCACACTTTCTTCATCCTCGTCATGTTCCTTAGTGTAGACCACAGTATATGGCTTTACCTTCAGTACTTCTTCACATGAAACCACAAGTTTTGTTTGTCGCCTCAATTTAGAAGGAACCAAACTTTGGAAATCTTTAGAGATCCCCTGAATTTTGGGTGAAACGGGTATTCTTATGCCTTGAAAATTTCTCCAGAACTTGTTCCGCTTCTTTAATGGACCCAATCTTTCAAACACGGAGGTCCTCACAGGCGATTTTCCAAGTCGTTCAAAGACAGAAGGCCTGTTAGAAGGGGCCGATTCATCTTCTACAGTGATATAATTGCTGCTCGCCCTTCTTATTGAGATGCGCACTGGTGACGGTTGCTTTTATCCCAAACCTTCACGTGGTTGCCTCTTTGCAGCTTCTGATGGGAGCTTCCCTAACTTTGACGGCTCATTGGGATTGTATCCAGCTTTTGCAAATAGCTTGTAAGCGTTAGGATCAAAACCTTCATCTGTTCGCTTTGTAGGGAGTGCCACATTCTGCCAATGATTTTGGGCTACAAACCCTGCAAGCGGCTTCGAGGACAACTTTACTGCCTCAATTCGTTTAACCGGAAGAGTTAACTCCTTTAGCGTCTTGGTTTGGAGATTAGATGATTCGCCCTCGTCTTTCTTCCTTTTAGGGACATATTGGAGCACATGACTTACTTTCTTGCCATAAGACGCAATACCCCCTTTATGAGATTTATTCACGTTGGCGTGTACCTCCTCAGTAATAGCTTTGGCTTTACCAATAGTTACCTCAGCTCTTTTAGTTATGGGCTCGTCATTCTTGCTTTTCATGCCACCATCAGTTTTTATCTCCTTCACAATGCGGTTCTTCAAGTAGAACTTTGCATCGGCGAAGTGTGACTCAGCCTCGGTGAATGGCTAATCATCAGCAACTATCTTCTTCTCGACTTCACCCTCATAGTATTTCAAACATTGATGGTAGGTAGATGGAACCACTTTGTTCTCATGTATCCAAGGCCTCCCAAGCAAGACATGAAGTCTTTGCATCGATCACACGTAGCCATGCACTTGATTGCATATCTTCAATGGTGATTTCCAGCCTGATCGCGCCTATGGCTTTTTGCCCCCCCCCCCCCTTGGTCGAATCCTTGGATCATCACACGACTTTCTGAGAGTTCGTTCATGGGAATACCAAGTTCTTTCACAGTGCGAATTGGCAAAATGTTCACTGAGGATCCTCCATCAACCAAAATTCAATTTACTTTTTCATTACGCATATAGCCAATCAGGTACAATGGGCGGTTATGAAGAGTTTCACCTAGCAGAAGATCGTCATTTGTGAATGTGACTTTTTCCTCACAAGCATTAACTTCTTGAGGAGTGGATTCGATGAGCTTTCCCAAAGATGGTGCCAAAGGTAGGACATCACTATTTTCTTTCCCTTTATCAGCGTTGCAACAAGAGGCCTCAACACCCTCATGGGAAATCTTCGTGCGGAACCAACTTTGTAAGAACTCCTCCAAGGTCACTGGATGTCGTGGCTTTTGAGGATGGTGCACCTCCACTTTTGCTTTCTTCAAATATTTAACTGGATTTCGTCTCCTTGGTCTTTTCACCATCATTTTGCTTGTTGGTTGTTCTATTGATTCTTTTCGTGGGCTCCTTTTGTGGTGCCTACGACGAGTCACCAATGTCCAACCTTCATCATCATCAGGTTGATTGTCTTCAGCTTTGTCGCTATCCAGTAATTCTTCATCTTTACTTTCTTTAAAACCACATAATTCATCCAGACTGAATGAGCCAAAGGTGATAGAGACTTGGTTTGCGCTTGCTTTCTCATCTTCAAGCACGATCTTCTTTTCGCGAGCCAAGTCCATGACTTTGTCCTTGAAGACAAAGCACTTCTCCAGAGGGTGGCTTACAAGTCGGTGATATTTGCAGTAATTTGGGTCATTTGTTTTCCCAGCTTCATTTGGTCGCTTCATCTCCGGAAGCTCAATGAGATTTAACTCGAGGAGTTCTTCGAAAATGGCTGGCACATCAGAATCCAAGAATGGGTACTCTTTCTCCCGCATTTCTTTTAGAGTCAACTTTCCACTTGGCTAATCTTGAAAAGAAGTGGATTTCATACTCTGCTTCTTGCTCACCTTCGTCGTGAACTTCACAGGTGACGTGTTGACATTCATAGCTTCTTTGCTTTCAGACTTGGGTACGAACTTGCCCCACTTCCTGACTTCTTGCTTATCATTCCCTTTGCGAGGTTCATAGATGGGCAGCCTTTCATTTCCAGCGGAGGCCATGCTCAATTCCATGTCATGGGCACGAGTTGCAAGTTCTTCAAATGTGCCAGGCTTGATATCTTGCAAGATGTAGCGCAATCCCCAATGCATGCCTTGGATGCACATCTCTATGCCTGAAGCTTCACTAAGCCTGTCTTTGCAGCTGAGGCTTGCATTCCTCCAACGACTGATAAAGTCGATAACTGTTTCCCCCTTTCGTTGACGTGTATTTGTAAGTTCTATCATACTCACAGTATGTCTCGTACTATAAAAGCGATTGAGGAACTCTTGCTCTACTTAGTCCCAGCTATCGATAGATCCAGCCTCGAGGTCCGTGTACCAGTCAAAAGCATTTTCTTTAACGAGCGGACAAACTGCTTGATGAGGTAATCTCCATAAGTCCCAGCATTGTTGCACGTCTCCACGAAGTGCGCAACATGTTGCTTGGGGTTACCTTTACCATCAAACTGTTGAAACTTTGGAGGTTGATAGCCAGCAGGCATCTTCAACATATCGACCCTTGTAGTGTACGGATTTGCATATGTAAGGGAGGATTTGGCAGCAACTTCATATTTGTTCTTAATGGTTCCTTCAATGAACTCCTTCAGTTGGTCGATTGGAATCATTCCTTCAGATGAGACATGGATAGCCTTAGTGGATGCTGCTTGTCTTGGGGGAGAGTCACTCTCTAGAACTTCTGGGAGCTTGCCGGGTGCATGGGTGGATTCTTCTTCCATCAAGATTCCCACCCTGTCTGTTAGCTTGTCGATTCTAGCCTCTTGATTTTGCATGCATTTGGTCAAGCCAGCGATTGCTTCCGTCAAGTTTGCCAACTGCTCCTCCATAGATGAAGTGTTTGTCACCATGGCTTGCATGATTGTCGTGGACAACGGAGAGTAGCATGGATTTTCACACAGATTGATCCTTGATAGGATCACGCTATGTGGTGTAAGTGGGGAGGATCCATCACTTGAAGCATCATCATCTTCCTTCACAGCAGAGTGCTTGGATCTGGAGAGGTCAAGCAGAGCAAGAGTTTTCTTGATCTTTTCAGCAACATCGCTTCCTCCTTCAGATGCGTTTGTGGGAGATCTTGCTCCTTTTGAGGATGAAGATCCAAAAATAGGGGTTGAAGCGGATGGCACTTGGGGTGCTAAAGAGCTTTCTTTGCTCCTCGTAACTGGTCCGAAGCTTCCAAAGGTAACATCGAGGATGCTTTCTACATCAGCATACAACCTGGAGTTAGCAGCCTTGGTGGAAGTTGAACCGGAGTTGATTTTCTTTGAAGCCATTTTAGCGTTCCTGGATTTTGATTGTTGGAGAGAAGAGATGAGAGGCAAAGATAGTCCCACTGGGCGTGCCAAAATTTGTAACAACTAAAATTTCGTTCCTGAAAATAATAGTCAAGACAAGAAATATAGCGACAAATAAAAGTATTTATATTTCAATAATTTATGCGGGTTACAATATTTGAACAATCTTAAGTTTAAAAGATGTAATCCTCTGATTCTTTTCCTCACGACCGTCAATCGAGAGCTTCGCTTGTTCTTGAATTGATGGACCACTTGTTGTTGAGATTTGACCACGAATGCGGAGCTAGGCTTTGATCACAAACGTGGAGGATGGAAAACTTGCGGCTCACCCCTTGGAGACGACGACTTCTTGCTATGCGGAAGACTTGCGAATCACTACTGTGGAGGAGAGCTTCAATATGTATCTTTTTTCCTGTCCTTATGGCCTTATGGAGACCCCTATTTATAGTTGTAGGGGAGGGAACTTGTGATAAACATATATATCTTTTTCCTCCAGTTTGATTGGCCAACTTGAGTCATCAAACCTATCATTAAAGCTATGTGATTACCTTGCATATAATTGGTTGAACCATGTCATTTGAATATTTAGAGACATTTGATTGGTCCTTACATTTGACTTGGCATGCAACATCACTTATGCACGTGGCATGATTTAGTGGTCCTTGATTTGACTTGGCGCGACATGTCATTTGACACGTGGCATGGATTTTGGGCTTATCAATTGAAGTCCGACGAGATGAACTAGCCCAATTAACTCGGGCTCTTAATTAAATCCATATACGCATATTAGATTTAAATAATAAATTCAATTATTCTAGCCCGTAATCATTGTTTGGGCTGACACGTCTTTAAATTTATCATGTGGTCCAAATAATTTAATGGACTTAAACTCAAATAAAATTCAATCGTCTACAGTACCATCTCAGCCTCAACTCCCACATCTTGTCCTCCATGGGTGTTATTCTCACTTCGTCCAGAATAACTTCATTCCCAATCTTATCTCTCCTGATATGCCCCACATTCACTTCAACATTCTCATCTCTACTACTTTCATCTTCATAAGTTTAAAAGTGGTTATTTGTGAAGTTTACCCAAATATATTGTGTTGTTGTGTTTCTGAAATATTAAAAAATAGCAGGAGAAAGGTAAAAAAGGGTGGTGAGGAAATAAAAAAGGGAAAAGGGCCAAAATTACCCCTCTACTTTGGTATATTATTCACATCTACCCTTCGTCTATTGGGTCATATCTACCCTTACTGTTAATCAAACTTTTTAAAAATACCCTCCACCTAACGTAAAAATACCAGATTAAAAAAATGATCTTAATTCTTCTTTTTAAAAACTCATTAACCTGAATGACTTGAATCAATAAGTACCATTTTTGCGAAACTTCGACCAAGAGATAGAAAATACGGTAAAGGGTCAAATATACCCATGTACTATTGAATATAGTATTTAGAAAGGCTTCGTTATACTATTGGTACTTTTGAGTCCCTACATTTACACTATTAAATATTTGTACCCTTTCTTCAACGGAGGGGACATACCCGTCTTTTATTAAGACCCGACCCACCCAATTCAAATAACCCAGTTACACCAGCCCCACTTAAAAAAAACCCTCTGTATCAGTTCGATTTCATAATCTATTTCCTCTCTACACTGAAATTGTTTCCTTCATATTTTGGTGTTTCCTCCATATTTGAACTTGAATTCGCCTGTATCTGTTCGATTTTGTCTTCCTTATCAATTTAGGATGTATTGTATAAGTGGATAAGTAGGTGCTCAATGTCTGAATCTAGTTGTTCTTCGAAAAGGAGGTGCTTTTGTGGTGATATTGCCAACCACTTCACTTCAACCACTGTTTATAAGCCTGGTAGGAGATTCTATAAGTGTGCAAAACCTGAAGTAAGTGATATATATCTACAGATTTATATAATTTTGATATTTTTAACAAAATTTTAATTTTGTCAATTTTCTCATTATATGTTATATGGATTTTGTTTGTAAGAATGAATCCTGTGATTTTTGGGAGTGGCAAGACGAAGTCTTACCGGACAGAGCTTTTGTTATAATTAATAATTTCAAGTCGAAGTTTGATGTTGTTCAAGTTCAACTTAATACCCTAAATAAGGCATTGGATGCGTGCAAGACAAACTGAAGGAAAAAGTGGACGCATTAGAGGCAATAAATATTGTTGAAGCGAACAAAGCAAGAGAGTTGGAAGAAAAAGTGTTGATGTTGAAGATATTCATTATAATTTCATATGCGCTATTAGTTGGATTTGTTGCTGCTTTCTTGATGAAGTGAAGCTCTGAATATGTAGTATTGTGTTGGTGGACATTATGTAGTATTTTGGAATGAAGTTTTTGATTTCATTACTTTATTTTGTATTTCGGATGAAGTTAATTGCAATGAAGTTTTTTATTTCAATTAGGTTGCATCAATTAGTGTCCTTGCATTATGTAGTAATTAGTTTTGTTGCACCAGAATACGCCTGTATATTTCAAGTGAACACAACTGCAGAACTGCAGAATATACCAACTGCAGTAATTTGCAAGTTTGCCACATATTTCAAGTGAACACAACTGCAGAACTGCAGAATATATCAACTGCACTAATTTGCAAGTTTGCTGACATTTTCAAGTGAACACAACTGCAGAATACACCTGCATATTTCAGCTACTTACCAAGTATAATTCTAGAACATTACAATCCAAACTATAAATGAGCAAGACATAAGTATATAGAAGTAGAACTATCATAACTTGAAAGTCATGATCAACACAATAGCAAAATAAAGGCAACATCATTGACATTAAACATTAACCATCTAAAATGTACTGTCACAACAGTAAATACATGTCTTGATAATTGGATGACATTCTATAACCCCAAAAACTTATACTACTAAGTTATAAGATGATATCCATTTCAAGTTTCAGTACCAACAACATGTTCACCATTAAATACTATAAAAGTATTGTCGGATTGCACTAATTACATCCCAAAAACCAAAACAAAACAGTCTCAAACTTGAGGTTCATTTTCCTTTCCTTGCTTGCAGCTTCCCAATCCTCTGTTGCCTTTGCTTCTCTAGTTGATTCTCAGTTGTAGCAGACTGCTCCTTCAAGGTAAGTGATGGTGGTGTATATGGAAGATCTGTGGACTAACACCATTGGTGTCACCTGTGAAGTTAATTGATCTTGTCCCAGTTGGTTATTTATTTTTTGCCTCTTTTGAAGTCTTGTCATAATTTCTGATATAGTCATCGGTAGGGGTGTCAATGATTCTGTTCGGCCGGTTATTTTTATAAATTTTGTACCATTACCAATTTTTTGGTTATTCTATTATGTATAACCAAAATTAGACTTATCGAAACTATCCCAATCATGCCGGTTTCTCTTCGGTATCGGTACGGTTCGGTAAATTTTCAATTTTTTTTTAAATATCATGTATAAGTCACTAGTAGAAATAGATTGCAATAACATACGGAATTTATATGATTTAGCAAAACACTCTAGATATTTTTACAGTTTAAAAGGTAATTAATTAAGAAAATATGAAACATAGTTAGAGTATAGATTCATCAAATATTTTACAGCAGCGTAAACGAAACTAAGCAAATACAAAAAAAATATAAATCACACGAAAGATGTTAACCAAGTTGAGATTCAAGAATAAAGTCTATAGAAGATTAAACATTTCAAAAAGATAAATCTTGTTCATACGAAAGGAAATATATTCAAATTGTAGGTTGCTACTCCTAATCGCTACAATACCTTGTGTCTTGCTAGTGAATATGGTGGAAATAATTTAGTTCAATATAAGTAGCATAATAGGTTTGGGAATTAGGATTTTGAGTTTAATTACTTGTTGGCTTGTAACTATTTCATAATTCCAAGGCCCAAGAAAAAAAATTAATGCGTTATTATTTTTAAACTTAACATATAAATATATTTTTCACATTGTAAATTTATTCGGTACGGTTCGGTATTTATTCGGTTTATTTTCATAAAATAAAAAACCTACCCTATTTATCAGTACGGTTATAGATTTATATAAAAACCTACGGTTTTACTAAAAGAAACCTAAAAATCGGTTCGATCGGTTTAGTCGGTTTTCAAATATCCATTGACACCCCTAGTCATCGGCCTAATAGCAGCATCTTCATTGTGAGCACGTGATTTTTGCCCTAAGCAGTAATTCCCAAAATTTCAAACAAAACAATTTTTTCTAGTATTTTATAATTTTTTGTGAATTTTGTGGCATTCTTTGGTAATTGTTGTATTTTTATTTGTGCATTTTAATCCATATGAAAATACCAAAAATATGCATGGCATTTAGGGATTTAATTTCATAATTTTAGTGTGGATTAGTTTTAGAATAAAATATAAAGAAAATTGCAAGAAAATAGTTCATTGCATTACTAATTATTGCATTTGTTTTTAAATAGAATTACAAGTAATTTTAGGAGTTAAATAGTGTAATTAGGTCTTCGCTTTGTTTTAGCATTTTATAAAATCAGAAAAATAAATACAAAAATACCAAAAAAAAAGGGAAAAGGAAAATTAAAAATGGTCTTAATTGGAGACCAAATTTGGGCCAAAATCAGTTAGCCCAAACAAAATTCCCACGTCCAGGCCCAAATGCCCTGCCGGTCCAAGTGCCTCATGATCAAAACGACGTCGTTTTGACGTCGTTTAATCACGACCATCCATCTCCCCAGATCCAGTGGCCACGATTGGCTCTTAAAATGTAATAAAACTGTAATAACTTTTATACAAAAATCAACGACAATTCCCATCCTCCTCGTACAAACCTTAATCCCGCCTTCCTCCGCCGTCCTCCGCCCTAGCGCCGCCGGTCGGAAATCGCCGCCGGCGGCGGCGATGCTCCGATGACCACCAAAAATACACCACTGACTCCCCTCGTCTTCCCCTGTCCAACCATGCCCTCAGCTCCCCTCGAATCATAGCCAGTCTCGTCGAATATTCCATCGAAGTTTCCGGCCAAGTCGCAAACTCACCCAAACTGGCCCAAATTCGTACCAAATGTCCCTCATCCCTCCCTCATCATTAATCCCTAACCAAAATCTTTCGAATTTTGCCAGAGCTTCTCGAATTTTAGATCTTAGACTGGCAGAACCCTAGCTCAGAAAATCTTGGGGATTTTAGACCGTAATTTCCCTAATCATGTGTGTTCTTTTGAAAACACACGATTAGGGATGTTACGTGTCAAGAATCCCGGAGGATTCAAACAAATGGCCGGTCAGAGTTCCCCATAGTCAGCTGAGTGCTCAAACTTAGTAAGTTCTGTGCGATGCTGTTCTGATTCTGTATGCTTGTTCAAATTTGTTTGATAATCTTTAACTCTTTAAGGTACTTTTGATTTCAATTTTTTCTTCAGTATTTGAGCCTTTACTGTTGTTATTGGTTAATAATAATCAATTAGTTTAGTTTAGTTCAATTGCATTAGGATTGATCATGTTTAGGATTTAGTTTAAGTTTTGAGTTGCTTAAATCTTCTCCAGGCTTCATGTATGGTTAAGTTTGTTCTATTAGTTGTGTATGTCGAATCTGTTTGCTTACAGTTTTGATCGATACTATTTGGGCACTGTTTGACTTTGACTTGTTATTAGTAGTTGTTAATCCGAAAATCAGTAGTTATCTGAATTTAGGGTTTGCGATTGGATTGGTGGGCTGGTTAATTTGCAGAAATAGTTATTTGGACCAGGGTTAGTTAGAAAGGTTAGTGTAGTTAACGTAGGCTAGTAATTTCAGGAGGTTCAAAGGGTAGTTTAGGAATGGGAAAAGGGTACTTTCATCAGATTTGGTAATTTTTGAAGGGGGGTAAGGATAGAATAGGGATTGTAATAAGCATAGAACTTTCTAGGAGGGACTACAGTGTAGGTTCTAATAAACTTAAGTTAGTTGCTTATGTAACAAGTCAGAAATAATGGGGTAAACACTGAAATTAGAATAGGGACTAAGGGGGTAAAAGGAAAATCTGAAATTGGACCCTAAGTTCATCTATAAATAGGCATTCATTTGCCTTGATGAAGGAGTTTTTGGGCAGTCCTCTAAACCCCGTTCCAAAAGGCATAAAGCAGAGTTTCTAAACGTCATTAAATTCCTTCAAAACAATACTGATCTCNCTTCACAGCAGAGTGCTTGGATCTGGAGAGGTCAAGCAGAGCAATAGTTTTCTTAATCTTTTCAGCAAAATCGCTTCCTCCTTCAGATGCGTTTGTGGAAGATTTTGCTCCTTTTGAGGATGAAGATCCGAAAACAGGGGTTGATGCGGACGACACTTGGGGTACTTGTTGTCCTAAAGAGCTTGCTTTGATCCTCTTAACTGGTCCGAAGCTTTCAAAGGTAACATCGAGGATGCTTTCCACATCAGCGTAGAACCTAGAGTTAGCAGCCTCGGTGGAAGTTGAACCGGAGTTGATTTTCTTTGAAGCCATTTCAATGTTCTCGGACTTTGGTGATTGAAAAGTTGAGATGAGAGGTAGAGATTGTCTTCAATAAAATATTATATGTTTCTTCTTGACCTTGATACGTTCAAGAGGCTAGAATTTACAAGATAACAGACAGAGTGAGAATCTTGATGGAAGAAGAATCCACCCACGCACCTGGCAAGCTCCCAAAAGTTCCAGAAAGTGAGTCTCCCCAAAGACAAGTAGCATCCGCTAAGGCTATCCCTGTCTCATGTGAAGGGATGATTCCAATCGATCAACTGAAGGAGTTCATTGAAGGAACCACTAAGAACAAGTATGAAGTGTCTACCAAGTCCTCCCTTACATATGCAAAACCGTACACTGCAAGGGTCGATATGTTGAAGATGCCTGCTGGTTATCAACCTCCAAAGTTTCAAGTTGCAGCGGAACACTCATCTCTTTGTTGCGGCCTGGTGCGAGAGACACATGAAGTGTCCTTTCGACCTCGGCGATGAAACCCCTAATCTTGGTGGCTCGGAGAGACCATATTTTATCATTGGTGAGCGCAACAACATGTACCACATCGCAACATTTCAGGCCGGCGAGGAAGACAGCTGGAATAGGCCTTTCCAACTTCAGCAAGCAAGCACCTAGCGCATCTCTGCTGCTTTGACTTCATAGCATTTCATGCTCTCATTGAAAAATCTCGACCTAGGAATGTCCAAACTGTAATCCGCTTGATTCTACAGAATCAAAACTTGCACCACAGCGTCATATCCAAAACTTAGGGCCAAATTTCATCAGGACAGGTCGGGATGAACTTTCAAAGGCGATGCACAAGTCTGTCATTTCGTCTTCACAGCACTGGATGTGTCATTGGAACGCACATATCTCAAGCTAGGAAGGTCCAAATCGCTAGCCTTCTGTGCCACTGGAAAGAAGACTCAGAGATAAGAAAAGCCCCCAAAATATCATGGAAGGATTCCTAGCAGATTAGCCGCAGCAATATTTTTAAATTGACCGATCTGTCTGCCGAACTTGCTATTCAGCTTTGTGCGCATTTATAGAAAAATTTGTATCTCGATCTACAGGTGTCGGAAACATGATCCTTCTATGTCTCTCAAAAGAAAACTACAATTTCTGCAACACTTAAAGATATCATGGACGAACTCCTTTCGGATTGCTCGCAACAGTAGTTTGAAATTGCTCCTAACGTCTGCCACACTTGTGATCTAGTTTTGCGCTCTTATGTAGAAAACTTCATATCTCAAGCTGCGGGTGTCGGAATCCTGAGACATCTGCACCATCGGAACGATAAGTTTGATACCTACAACACCTTAAAATATCGCAGCAGAACTCCTTTTAGATTGGTCGCGATATTACTTTGAAGTTGCTCCTGATGTCTGCCTTGCTGCTTTTTAGCTTTGTGTACTTTCGACAAAAAATTCATATCTCGAGCTACGAATATCCAAATTGCGATCCGTTTGCACCGTCAAAAAGTAAACTTAGAGACCTGCAAACATATTAATTTCATGGAACAACTCGTTTCGATATGGAAATAGAAAATTCTCAAAGTCCACCTAGCAGCAGTAAACTTTCAGATTCGTGTAGTTCCGACAGAAATAAAATCATATTTTGAGCTAGGAGCCTCCAAGTCACAAACGGTTTGTGTTCTTTGACATTAGGTATACGCAGCTACAACATGTGAAAAGTTAGAGGTAGAATAGATTTTAGATGGATTGCAGTGGCTTTTCGAATTTGATCGAGACGTCCGTTGAGCATGCTTTCCAACATTGCGCATTCCTGCGAAAAGATTCCTAGCTTGGGCTACGGGTGTCTGGACCATAAACGGCTTGATATTTGTGATTTGGAGGCTCCTAGCTCAAAATATGATTTTATTTCAATAAGTCAAGAGATGCCTCTTCAAGGGAATATGTATCCCTTTATATAGGCGTGAGTTAGGGTTTAGGGTAGAGTAGCCTCCAAGCAACCCTAATAGACTCCTAGGATTTCAAGAGTCTTATAGTATCTTGGATTTAAGATTTAGCTTGATCCGTCAAAATTTTGATGTCTACAAATGCCCCCTACTTCAAGGTTTGTCGGGGCGAAGACTTAGACGAGACTTGAAGTACTTAGCCAACATTTTAGTGCGTTCCTTTTCTTCACGCGGACTTCTTTTCTAACGGGGAAACTATCTTTCTCTGATTATCCACCCAACTTGTATTTGAGAAATTATTTCAATCTCAAACGCAATTTCCTCCGTGCAGCATTAAACAGCAGAAACTTTGTTCCTTGTTGTACATGGATTTTGTACTCATTTTCTTCCTAGTATAGAAGAAGTGTGTTCTTCTAGCAGTTTTGCAGCATTGATGAAGAACTACTTTGATAGAGAACAAGCAATATTGTCCCTTGAAATTGTGAACATTATTTGAGATTTGTTCTATTTCTGAAGATCGTCGCAAAAGTTTTCGATTTGCAGGAGGAAGAGATGAAGGGTAGAATTGGTCCCACTGGGTGTGCCAATTTGTTTGCAACAAATTATTTGTGATACAAAAATAAATTGCAACCACAATATAAATATGAAGAAACATAATTTTATTGATAAAATGATGCGGGTACAATTCTGTTTGTTCCCTTGATTCTTCTCTCTAGATCGTTCTCCTTGATTTGAGGGCTTAACCAGCGTATTTCTCGAACGTAGGATGATGCGTACTTCCTTAGGGTGTATTTGATCTACAGGAAAAGGAATAACACCCATTGATCACTTCGGTGGCTTTGAGAAAGACAATATTTGATGTCTTTGATTTCTTTATGTATAGTCCGTGAATTTTTGTGGAATTTCGAGATGCCTCTTCGAGATGATCTCAGAAATGGAGATCATCTCGAAAATCCCATAAAATTCATGGTATATTCACAAAGAGATCAAAGACATCAAATATTGTCTTTCTTAAAGCCACCGAAGTGATCAGCGAGTGTTCTGCCTTTTCTTGAAGATCAAGTACACCCTAAGGAAGTTCGCATCATCCTACGTTCGAGAAATACGCTGGTTAAGCCCTCGAATCAAGGAGAACAATATAGAGAGAAGAATCAAGGGAACAAACAGAATTGTACCTGCATCATGTTATCAATAAAATTATGTTTCTTCATATTTATATTGTGGTTGCAATTTATTTTTGTATCACAAATAATTTGTAGCAAACAAATTGGCACGCCCAGTGGGACCAATTCTGTCATTCATCTCTTCCTCCTGCAAATTGAAAACTATTGCGACGATCTTCAGAAATAGAACAGATCTCAAATAATGTTCAGCATCTCAAGGGACAATATTGCTTGTTCTCTATCAAAGTAGTTCTTCATCAATGCTGCAAAACTGCTAGAAGAACACGCCTCTTCTTTACTAGGAAGAAAATGAGTACAAAATCCAGGTACAACAAGGAACAAAGTTTCTGCCATTTAGTGTTGCGTGGAGGAAATTGCGTTTGAGATTGAAATCATTTCTCAAATACAAGTAGGGTGGATAATTAGAGAAAGATAGTTTCCCCGTTAGAAAAGAAGTCCGCGTGAAGAAAAGGAACACACTAAAATGTTGTCTAAGTACTTCAAGTCTCGTCTAAGTCTTCGCCCCGACAAACCTTGAAGTATGGGGCATTTGTAGACATCAAAATTTTGACGGATCAAGCTAAATCTTAAATTCAAGATACTACAAGACTCTTGAAATCCTAGGAGTCTATTAGGGTATCTTGGAGGCTACTCTACCCTAAACCCTAACTCACGCCTATATAAAGGGATACATATTCCCTTGAAGAGGCATCTCGAAATTCCATAAAAATTCATGAAATATTCACAAAGAGATCAAAGAAATCAAATATTGTCTTTCTCAAAGCCACCGAAGTGATCAACGGGTGTTCTTCCTTTTCTGAAGATCAAATACACCCTAAGGAAGTTCACATCATCCTACGTTCGAGAAATACGCTGGTTAAGCCCTCGAATCAAGGAGAACGATCTAGAGAGAAGAATCAAGGGAATAAATAGAATTGTACCCGCATCATTTTATCAATAAAATTATGTTTCTTCATATTTATATTGTGGTTGCAATTTATTTTTGTATTACAAATATTTTGTAGCAAACAAATTATTCCCTTGTTACGATAGTGCATAACGTAGTTCAAATGGATGAGTTCTTTTTTTTTCTTTTTTTTTATGTCTTAATTTTTTTTATTGATATTTGTGAATAAATATTTTATCGAAAGTGCACAAAGATGAAAAGCAGCAAAGGCAGACATCAGGAGCAACTTCAAAGTAATACCGCGACCAATCTAAAAGGAGTTCTGCTGTGATATTTTAAGGTATTATAGGTATCAAACTTATCTTTCTGATGGTTCAGACGTCTCGAGATTCCGACACCCGCAGCTTGAGATATGAAGTTTTCTACAAAAGAGCGCAAAACTGGATCGCAAGTGCGGCAGACGTTAGGAGCAATTTCAAACTACTGTTGCGGGCAATCCGAAAGGAGTTCGTCCATGATATCTTCAAGTGTTGCAGAAATTTTAGTTTTCTTTCCAGAGACACAGAAGGATCATGTTTGCGACACCTGTAGATCGAGATACAAATTTTTCTATAAATGCGCACAAAGCCGAATAGCAAGTTCAGCAGACAGATGGATCAATTCAAAATATTGCTGCGGCTAATCTGCTAGGAATCCTTCCATGATATTTTGGGGATTTTCTTATCTCTGAGTCTTCTTTCCAGTGGCGCAGACGGCTAGCGATTTGGACCTTCCTAGCTTGAGATATGTGCATTCGAATGAAAACATGCAGTGCTGTGAAGATGAAATGATAGACTTGTGCATCGCCTTTGAAAGTTCATTCCGACCTGTCCTGATGAAATTTGGCCCTAAGTTTTGGATATGACGCTGTAGTGCAAGCTTTGATTCTGTAGAATCAAGCGGATTGCAGTTTGGACACTCCTAGGTCGATATTTTTCAATGAGAGCATGAAATGCTATGAAGTCAAAGCAGCAGAGATGCGCTAGGTGCTTGCTTGCTGAAGTTGGAAAGGCCTATTCCAGCTGTCTTCCTCGCCGGCCTGCAACGATGTGATGTGGTACATGTTGTTTGCGCTCACCAATGATAAAATATGGTCTCTCCGAGCCACCAAGAGTAGGGGTTTCGTCGCCGAGGTCGAAAGGACACTTCATGTGTCTCTTGCACCAGGCCGCAACAAAGAGACGAGTGTTCCGCTGCAAATCATTGTGACATCTCGTGCATGTTCTTAGTGATACCAAACAACTTTCACACTGTTGAAAACCTGCAAAAAAAAAGGATTTTGGAGCCTTGGTGCTAACAGCACGAAGTTTCTACAGGTATGATACTATTAGCACGACGCTTTAATTCGGCATGATGTAAATTGGTCCAACGCATAAAGCTTTTTATGTCATATGATGGTGTCGACAGTGTAAATCTTCAATTCAGCTGTAAGTATCAATACCGACGAAGATGGGACGCTTCATTTCGACATTGCTGCTACCTTCCTGTAGATTACAGTAGCTTCTGTTTGCGGTTCCCGCCCGTTGGATTTGTTGACTACAATAGAAGGAGGCATTCGGTGCGCCAGTTAAGACTTTCTCCTTTCGGACAAATGCTTCATGGAGTGATGCAGATGATGTCTTTAGTTCGGTAGCCCTGTTGGTGCACGAGTAAGACTTCTCCAAACCTCACGTTCCATAAAATAAAAAAATAGAGAGTTAGCATGACCAGTAAAAGAAAGATTAACTAAAACAAATTGGCGTAGAAAGAGAAGTTAAAATTAAGGAGCCTCAATAATCTCTATCTCGACCATGAACTAAGTCGTTGAGTATCCGACACCGGCAATTCCAACCAGTCACGCATGAGCAACATGGACGACGGCACGATGAGCAACTAGAAACAAGCAGTGATAAAGAAGACCAGCAGCATCGGACACACCATTCGAAGTAGGCAATTTTCTGTATTTGAGAATAAGTGCTAGAAGCCAAAGAAGAAATCAAGAAGGAGGACTTGAAAAGGAACCGTGGAACTTGAGGCAAGTCTTGATAAAAAAAAGTGTTGTCGATGCACCACCTTTTATAAGAATAAGATGGAGCAGTAGTTGACATCTACTTGGAAACGAAGAGCTAAAAGAGTAATCAAATTTGTCTTCTTAGAAAAGTGGCATTGAAAAAGAATTGGAGAAGCAAGAATCCTTGTTCAAGTTATGTTGCAACAAATAATAGTCCGTTTTCTTTCCTAAATCAAACTTTGGTGCTAGATTGGTTTGGCGTAGGAACTGCAACATTGTTTTTTTATAAAAAACTTTATCATAGACGTGCTATTTCTTGACTAAGGCCTCTTGAATATTATCATGTGTTCTTTGAGAAAAAATGTTACCGCTTATTCAAATACGGAGATGCTTCATGAAAAGATGTGGAGTAATTAATGGCACAGGTACTTCAAGCCTCGCGTAAGATTCAACAAGTCGATGCCTTGATAATCTTAAAGTAGGGGCATCTGTAGAGATATAAAATTGATTGGGTCTAATTCATACAAAATTTGAATTAAATTCAATTGGGTTGAATAATTAATTCGGACTTTACAAATTAAATTAGCCCGTTTTATTATTTTCAAGCCCAACGTCCATTTCATCTTAAGGCCCAAACTCATGCCATGTGTCAAGTGACATGGCATATCCAGTAACTCAAAGCCAACAAGATGACGCCACGTGTGAAATGATGTGGCAATCCCAGTCTAGAACAGTGACCAATCAAGAGTTGCCACATGTCTAAAATGACATGACTTGGCCAATCACAAACAAGCTTATCACATAGCTTATGTGATAAGATTGATGAGTCACATAAGCCAATCAAAATCAAGCAAGGGAGTTTATACGTAGTTGGACTGTCCATCCTCTACCATTATAAATAGAGGGGTTACGTAACTCTCTGGAGGACATTGGTGAAGGCATCCACAAACAGAGAGAACAATCATCAAGTGCTTAGTTCTTCGACAAAGGAGTAATCAACGGAGTTCTTCCCGGAGATCAACCCGTAACAACAAAGTGCTACTCGACGTTCTTGGCGATTAATACATCACAAGGAGGCCTGCATCATCCTACATTCGAGAAAGACGCTTCTGAAGCCTCGAATCACGGAGAATTTTTAGAGAGGAGAATCAAGGGATACATAGAATTGTACTCACAAATATTTATCAATAAAATCTCTTTTTCTTCATATTATTTTTGTTGCAGTTTATTTTTCGTACTACGAAAATTTGTTGCGAACAAATTGGCACGCCCAGTGGGACCAATTCTGCCCTTCATCTCTTCCTCCTGCAAATCGAAAACTATTGCGGCGATCTTCAGAAATAGAACAGATCTCACATAATGTTCACAATCTCAAGGGACAATATTGCTTGTTCTCTATCAAAGTAGTTCTTCATCAATGCTGTAAAACTGCTAGAAGAACACGCCTCTTCTTTACTAGGAAGAAAATGAGTACAAAATCCATGTACAACAAGGAACAAAGTTTCTACCATTTAGTGCTGCATGGAGGAAATTGCGTTTGAGATTGAAATTATTTCTCAAATACAAGTTGGGTGGATAATCAGAGAAAGATAGTTTCCCCGTTAGAAAAGAAGTCCGCGTGAAGAAAAGGAACACACTAAAATGTTGTCTAAGTACTTCAAGTCTCATCTAAGTCTTCGCCTCGACAAACCTTGAAGTAGGGGGCATTTGTAGACATCAAAATTTTGACGGATCAAGCTAAATCTTAAATCCAAGATACTATAAGACTCTTGAAATCCTAGGAGTCTATTAGGGTTGCTTGGAGGCTACTCTACCCTAAACCCTAACTCACCCCTATATAAAGGGATACATATTCCCTTGAAGAGGCATCTCGAAATTCCATAAAAATTCATGGAATATTCACAAAGAGATCAAAGACATCAAATATTGTCTTTCACAAAGCCACCGAAGTGATCAACGAGTGTTCTTCCTTTTCCTAAAGATCAAATACACCCTAAGGAAGTTCGCATCATCCTACGTTCGAGAAATACGCTGGTTAAGCCCTCGAATCAAGGAGAACGATCTAGAGAGAAGAATCAAGGGAACAAACAGAATTGTACCCGCATCATTTTATCAATAAAATTATGTTTCTTCATATTTATATTGTGGTTGCAATTTATTTTTGTATCACAAATAATTTATAGCAAACAATATGATACCAATAAAAATATTTCTTTTATTTCAATTTTGTCTGTTATACTTAGGCTCTATCTATTGTTAATAATAAAGAAATTAATTAGTTCCTAAATAAAATGTGAGAATATTTTATTTAGTGTAAGGTTTGATTTTACGGTTTCATGATATCACATTGTATACATGTTCAGTGATGAAAATTTCAAATAACAATTTGAAATTTGTATCCTGAAGCTACATCACACAAGAGGAAATGTATACAGAAGAACATCATCTATTTTCATCTTTTTATAGCACAACTACAAATACCAAAGGATTTGGGAATTTCCTAAACTTAAACAAAAATCAATCTCATCATTGTTACCAAAATTTTGACATAGGTCCATTATTTGGAAGACTTTCCTCCACGGGACAAATTTTGAGCAAAACGATTGACATTGAATCTGGGATTAGAGGAAAAATCTGTATATACAAAATCTAAAATTAAAGAGTACGTACTATTCTGTTTGCTTACAAGTTGAGCATATTTTTAGGATTCAAACGAACTAATCTACAACTTATTTACAACTTTTATACTTTATTTCTACACAGTTAAATATAACTACAATATCATACAACTTAAATACAATTGTTATACAATATGTCTTTTGTATATTTTGTATCTGATTTATACATAGTAAAAACAAATTTCATACAACTAATTATATATTATACAACTTATCTACAATTTTCATACATTATTTCTACTCAGTTATGTACAATTACAACATCATACAACTTAAATATAATTGTTATACAATGTTGTTTAACTTTCATACAATAGTTAAATAAAAAAAAGAAAAATATATAAACAATAGAATACAATTTTCTATAATTTTACTACAATTTCGTAAATATAATATATATTATGTCTTCTTCTTCTTCTTCTCCGAGTTTCAATATGAAATTCAGCCAAAACCAAGTCTAATCTTCACCAAAACCGCTCAAAATTGAGATATAAACTCCAAACCATATTCCCAGTTATTTGCAACAACACCCAATCCAAACAAATAATGATTTTTAAAAACCCAAATTCGAATTCAAAGCTTCAAAGTTTTTTAATGGCCGTCAATGGTGAAATTGCTGCTCTCTTTTCCTTTGCTTTACATTACTAAAATTAGGGATTGAGAGATAGAGAGAGACGTAGAGAGAATCCCCAATTCTTTGCAACAACATCCAATTCAAACAAATAATATTTTTTGAAAACCCAAATTCGAATTCAAAGCTTCAAAGTTTTTTAATGGTTGTCAATGGTGGAATCGTGGGTGGGTGCAAGATACGTGGGGGAGGGGGTGGGATGTGGAGAGAGAAACGTGGGGCAGTGGAAGATATGTTAGAGTAATTTTAGGACACTAATTATTATCATTAATTGCCTTAAAATGTACATAAAAGGTAATTGGGTATATAAAATGTAATTATAGTAAAACTTGAGTAGGGAGGGTAATATAGTTTCATATAGTGTATAGGAATGTAAAAATTCCTTTAATAAAACGAATGATTGATTAATTATATTTTTGGGCCATCCAAAAAAATAATAGTCACCAAATATATATGTTTTTGGCGAGGGAAGGTCTTGTTTATACACATGCTAGTATGTTACATGCAAATAGATGCCTGATTTTCAAAAGGTAGAGATGTAGTCTCATTATTTATTGAAATTCGAACCATACGCCATTTGACCTTTGAATATATCTTAGTTATCAAAAAGAATATGTAGCTCTGTTTGTTTATCTATTATGTTCTCTTTCATATAGATGGCCCATACATGTAATTATAGAAATAATTTTTGTAAGTATATTAATTAAAATAAGCACTTAATGTGTTACCTTACCTCACCTTTTTTAGCTTTGCTCTCGGCGTAGGTTATGCTAACGTGCGTTGAACCTTGGTCGCCATGGCTAGGAAGAGAGGAAGACCGTTCAAAAATCAACTGATCGTCACTGTAGAAGTTCTGTCAGTGCTACTGTAATTGCTGACACCATTGCATGCGGCAACACTCAACAAGTTGTAACACCAATTGGAGCTCAATTTTCGACTGGGTCACTCGAAGGGGGAACAACGAGTGGAAATCACGGTGCTTCTAAGAGATTTGTACTGAGTCCAAATCCCTCGATAAATCAAGGAAGCCCTATCAGTAATGAAGTGGAATCAATTGCATCAGAGAAATGACCTAATCCGGCCCAGATTGAGGAGAATCAACAACGTCCAACTACTCTAGCACCAGTGAAGGAAATTTTGAGCGATGTTCCATGGACGAAACTCTTTACTGGGAATCGATCTGTAGAAAATGGTATGCCTCTAACCTATATTGCTCCAGAAGTGGTAGATGGTCAATTTGTCATAAATTTAGACAAAACAGAGGTGGATAACGAGATGGAAAAATGGAGGAAAGCTCTAGTTGTTTATGTTATTGGGGAAGTACCTGGGTACAACCAGATGCATAGATACATTTCTCAAATTTGGAACAGTTGCTGAACCTGATTTATTCCTCCATGAAGAGGGATACTACATTGTTAAATTCCAAAGTCTAAGTGATTTACAGGGCATTTTGTATGGAGGGCCATATACTATGAATAGTAGACCAGTCATCATTAAACAATGGACCCCAAATTTTGATTCAGTGCTGATGTCACGATCCAAAATCCACTAAGGATCGTGATGGCGCCGAACACCGCTGTCAGGCAAGCCAACCAAAATACTTAATTAAATTCTTGTTTAAATAATTTCCGAAACCACTTCTTTTATACGTTTAAACAATACATAATAAATTCCACTGAATAAATAATGAAACATTTAACAACTTTTTAAAGTTTCTGAATAAACCCATAGACATCCTCAGAACCCGGTGTCACAAGTGCATGAGCTGTTTCTAAGAAGCAATACAATACAACATCCATCCGGAATACAAATGGACAGAAAGTAAATACAATATATACTGAAAGGGACTATACTAGCTGCGGGCCGCCTCGAGTAATGCAACTCACCTAGTCCCAGTTTCATCCATGCTGCTACGCCAGTAGGCCCCTAGAAGTACATGTGCCTGTGCAACAAAAATGCACAGAAGTGTAGTATGAGTACAAAAACAACGTGTAGTCAGTAAGTATCCCGCCTAATCTAGAAGAAGTAGAGACGAGATGGCAACTTCGACACTTACTAAAGGTCCAGTAATAATATTATTAATGCGATGACTCACGGATTTATTAAGAACAACAGTAGAATCTAAATGAGTCATTAAACAGGTGAAAGTTCCTTTTTATTTAAAGTCTCCGGATTCATAATCCATTAATTAACAATTATCTCAAGTCGGGGAAAGCAGATATTAGTATCAACAACTATCACAGCAAGCAATACAAGCAATACAAGCATACGCAACTCATGGCTAGACGTACGACCCGATCCAACAATATTTAAACTGTGCACTGCCAGAGGGTCGAATGGCGCGAACCATAGATGCATCTATTTAATCTACCGAGGCGTTCGGCCCGTTCCACAATATATAAACACATTCAAACAGTCAATTAAGAACTCATCAGGGAGCAATTTATACAAGGAAAAACCAATTTCTTTTTAACAATTCGAAAAGATGAAGGTAAATCTTTTTAGAAACTCATTTACTAACTCAATGTGATTTAAACAATTCAAACTGTCAATAAGATTACAAATATTCCAAGAATAACCTGCTTTTGGGTCCTAGACTACCCGGACTTAAACATAATAGTAGCTACGCACGGACTCTCGTCACCTCATACGTACGTAGCCCTCCCCCCCCCTCCCCCCCAAATAGGAGCACATA
The DNA here is from genome assembly GCF_001879085.1 of Nicotiana attenuata. Lineage (NCBI taxonomy): Eukaryota > Viridiplantae > Streptophyta > Magnoliopsida > Solanales > Solanaceae > Nicotiana > Nicotiana attenuata. The sequence continues at coordinate 80,157 of NW_017674424.1, forward strand.
ACCAATTAACTCACCTATGGGGACAATTCCCTCTTACAAGGTTAGAAGGGAGACTGACTTTGCTCCGAAGATCCAAAACCGGCCTTCCACGCCCTTCCGAAAACTCAAATTGATGCACAACGCTCCAAAGCTAGCCAATAGTTATGCAAAGCCATTAATATATACTTAATTACTCATTACAATCCAATTTATAACAATTCCTAACCCCGGTCGAAAAGGTGACAAAAACGCCCTCGGGCCCACGTACCCGGATTTCCAAAATTTTCGAAGAATAAGTTTACCCATAGCCTCACGAACTCAAATATATATTTTTCTCCTAATTCCATACCCAAAATCGTGGTCAAATTCCAAGAATATAAATTTCTAGGTCTTTCTACCAAAACCCCAAATTTCTACCAATTTACATGCTAAAATCCATACATAATCAATGTATTTAACTCAAGATGGATGGGATTAGCTTACTTTATCGTTGATGATTAAAAATCCCACTTGAAGCTCTCCAAAATCGCCCACACCAAATGAAAAATAGGGGCAAATGACCAAGACCCCGATTTTAAAAGAGCCACTGCCTCCAGCACTTTCTGCACCTGCGGTCCTATGACCGCTTCTGCGGTTCCGCAGGTGCGGGCCAACCTTCCGCTTCTGCGGTTATGCTCACCAGGCCTCCCTTCCGCTTCTGCGCCTTGTCCACCGCAGGTGCGGTCCCGCTTCTGCGGCCCCCACGACCGCATCTGCGGTCTCTTCACTCCTGACCCCAAAACCGCATCTGCGCCGTCCTAGCCGCTTCTGCGGCTCCACACCTGCGGCCAAACCCTCGCAGGTGCGGTCATACCAGATACCAGCAACTTCAGCCTTTTCCAAAATTCCATTTTCGATCCGTTAACCACCCGAGGCCCCCGGGACCCTAACCAATCATACCAACCAGTCCCAAAACACATTACGGACTTGTTTGAGGCCTCAAATCATATCAAACAACGCTAAAACCAAGAATCGACCTCCAATCCAAGCTTTATGAACTTTAGAACATCAAACTTCTACTCTCGATGTTTAAACCTATCAAATCACGTCCGATTGACCCCAAATTTTGCACACAAGTCATGTTTGACATTATGGACCTACTCAAACTTCCGGAATTGGATTTCGACCCCGATATCAAAAAGTCCACCTCCGGTCAAACTTCTCAAAAATCTTCAAATTTCTATCTTTAGCCAAATGACTCCAAAATGATCCACGGACCTCGGAATTCACTTCCGATCGCGCTCCCAACTCCAGAATCACCATATGGAGCTACTCCCTGACTCGAAATCCCAAACGGACATCAATAACACTGAAATAAACTTCAACCCAAACTTACTGAATTTCTTCCAAAATGCTAACTTCCACAATAGGCGCTAAAATGCTCCCGGGTCATCCAAAACCCGACCCGGACATACGCCCAAGTCCGAAATCATCATACGAACCTGCTGGAACCTTCGAATCCTAATTCTGAGGTCGGTTACTCAAAAATCCAATCTTAGCTAATTCCTTCAACTTAAAGCTTCTGAAATGAGAATTTCCTCTCCAAGTCGACTCCGAACTTCCCGAAATTTAATCCCGACCACACGTGCAAATCATAATACCTGAATTGAAGCTGCTCATGGCCTCCAACTGCTGAACGACGCGCTAGGGCTCAAAACGACCGGCCGGGTCGTTACATCCTCTCCAACTTAAACATACGTTCGTCCTCGAACGTGCTAGGAACTGTGCTGGGGTTGTTTGGAATCACTGCTTAATACCTCGTGCACCTACCCGTGCTACCACAACTCAGTAAGGCACATCAGCTCGATCAAATCTAAGGATAACCTCTTTCACTTAGGCAAATAAGCCTTGGAGCCCAGTTTCAACATCCGAAATTCTCTGCCAGGCCTGCTTTCAACATATGAACACCGCATCAATCACCACACGATGTAAAAACATGATTGCACATCCTTGCTGAATTCACACCATGCACCCCATCATTTACTAGACCATAATAACACTCTCTGATCATAATAGTCGACATCTCTTGAATCTGATGCTCACAATGCACCCCATGACATATATAAGTCCTGTTCCAACTCTCGCAATCCGCCACGATGGAAGGGACGTGTAGAAATTCATAACCAATTGCCGAATCAATGATTCATAGGTTCTATATTCCTGTCAAGAACCATCACCTCTTTCTGAACCAAATAATGGTCTTTGCTCCTCCATATACTTCATATGATCTGATCGCACTGATCCTAGATCCAGTAACCTTATCTTACCCTGTAGGAACTGCTCAGGCAACAAGTTACCCCTGGCATGACTAGAAGTCTCGTATAATGCCACAACGCGCCAGTAGGCTACCAACTCGAACGCGATATATAAGGAAAATGAACTCTGGAAGGAACTACTCGACTCGCGCAACTAATATGAACTTCCCTTAGAAAATGGAAAACAAACACACATAAGATGAAATATGAAAATTGTATTCAACATCACACTATTGCTGCGCGCAACCCGATCCAAATAACATACCTATGGCGGCGTGCCACCTGATCCAGACATAACACTCACCTAAGGAGATGCACATCGAGCTAAATTTCTCATTACCACAGAATACCGAATATCGGTCACAGGCACGCTAAGTGCATAATACCATCCCCGATGGGGCATATAGCGCTATAAGCTACAAACTCAAGCACAACTGAGGTGCGATATACGATCTGAATCCCAAGAGCCATTTTGCTCATATAACATCATATCTACGCGGAACCTCAACACATAAGCAATTCACCAAGTCGTCTCACAACTCACACGGCGCAATATATCATTACATGAAATAACTAACGACGAAATACATCCTGACTACTCTTCCATAGAGAGCACATTATTGAAATAAACACATCTGGCCTGATATAGAGCCCATATTCACATTTGGATTCATCCACAGACCTCAAGCCGATTCTGATCGCACTGAACTAGGCTAATAACCTTTCAAAGGTCCATACTAACTCCTCTTTCGCTCATAACACATAGGAACGACCATCATAATCGGAGTAATCATCCACAGTCCACAACCCAATAAACCGAGTGCCCTCCAGGAATCAATTCTCAAATTTACGATGTCACCACAATCCTCATACTTGGTTTGCTCTTCAACCACTCAAGTGGCTACATGCCACACTCATTCAACCTTCCCGTGAGCACGCTCCCACAACCTTCTGTAACAGATAACAGACCTGAACCTCCAACTCACCGGCCGCACTACGCTAAAAAAAAATAATCAAGAATCCTTAACCAGGATACAAAGCCTTTTTCAGAAAACACCGATCTCAGGTGACGATGAAGACAATACAAGCTTACTTTAAACATTGAAACTACTCCCCTGCTCATCCGAGCTCGTGAAATCCATGTCAACACTGAACTGTAACCTTGATCCTCTCTTCGAATTCCATACCACTCGCTGCACCCGACATGCCATTATACGATAGAACACGATCTTTCATCATAAATCCGTAACCACAAATGGATTAATCACTTCATCATATAAAACTCTTCACTTATCTCACTTCAGGAGATCCTTAGCAACACACAGGTGAACTCTCATAACCGTAGTACACACAAATCTCTAAGCAGTGGTCTAAGCTACCACAGCCCTTTCGGAATCCGCCTACACATAACAGGCCATAACAGTAGAATACCTCTGAATAACATCAATTACGGCGGCTGACGGGCCTCACACGTATCGCCACATATCACTTGCATACTTGATCGCGCTGAAGGGATCGATCACTGCCTCCAATATGCCAATTCAAGTATGGCTAATCAATCTATCTTCTTCCAATTTATCCTTGATTGCCATAGAAATAATAGTAACTCCATTCAACACATAGCATACTCCATTCGCACTCATCTCGAGTGACCTTGACTCACGAGACCATGCTCTCTCAAATACCACGAACCATTTCATACCTCCCAATTGCTACCCTGCAGGTCAAAACATCATACAACCTTCTGGGCACCCCCTCATAAGCTGCTACAAGGCTTGATTCTAAACTGTATCGATAGGCTCGAAGCCATTAGGCACCACACTTTACCCCTTTTGAATCCACTAGGACCTTTGTTGAGAGCAACCCGCTCTGGCTTGGCCCCGAATATAATCAATCCCACAATCTTCTAGCACATGAATACCCTCTCGGCGAAGCACCCGGCAGACTCACTTCCCTCGAAACCCACATCTATACGAGGCATAAATCCTGAATCCTTCCCCAAGTCTGAACATGGGCCAACAAGGCCAACCATAGCACACCTTTAACAATTCTTTTGCTCAAATCACCGCTTATGTCCTTTCCGTAGCTGATATGACCCATCAATATGCTAATAATCAGAAATCTCGCAAGTAGTAAACCATGCAACCATAATCATAGGCGGTGGGACTCTCCCATTTAGCTTGAAGCCACTATTAGACAACTCTGGACTTCACTAGGATCCTTGATTTCTTATTAACATAACCTTATGCAATCAACCGCAAAAATTCTCAGAATCTTTTCTGTAAAACCCCTTTTTATACCCCGAATCATCAACCACGTTCACACGACCGATCTCCTTGCTGCATAGCCAATAAAACCCTTTTGCAGAAACTTCGCCAACCATGTGACCGCCGTCTTGCTCACTGGAGATATCCCACCTGTGAGATCTACGTGCCGACGTCTTCCAACAGTGCCACACGGGTGCAAACACCACGACATTAATGACCCATCCTGAGTCCAAGATCACACTCTAGCTGCACGAGTCCATTCACCCCTCGTGGACATCAATTAAGTGCGGGGCAACATCCTTCCCATTCAAAGTTAGATTGTATCCTTCTCCATTTCTAGCAGCTCCTTTCCGTTATACCAAATCTCCTGCCGCCTAATAGCCCATTCTCCAAATTAGTCCGTAGGCCCAAACCAAATCACTAGAATTCCCAAATCACTCCAAACTCTCCCACTTTGGCGAAACTCACCTCTTTAGTCGACTACTCGACCTTTGCTTCATATGCCTGGCCTTCTAGAAATTTTAACTACCGCCTGACACTCCCCACAGGTCCTTCCTCATTCCTTGCTGTTCAGTTGTTGCCTTAAATAAAATCTACCTTCGTGGCACTTGAACCCACAATTGCTGCTAACTTTAAACCTCTACGAAGAACATCTTCCGCGAACCGACGACATTGGGAACACTGATTCAATCCTGAACTACCGCACCCTGCGATATCTGACAGCCACATTCTCAATATTATTTCACAACAGCTTACCCCAAAGGCGAATTGTAGAAGATCATAACACCGGCGAACTTAGTACATTCAATATGGACAACTACACCTCATCATAGAAGAAAACTCTACCACGCTCGCAAATACCAAATCTCATTACTCCATCAACCCAAATCTGCACATTCTTAGTCCGTTTGCCTTTCCTCCGCTAGAAGTAAAATATCGAATCTCTAAATCATGCACTGAGTAAACCTCCCTTCAAGTCATTCTCTACCCCGACACGTAGGCAAACATCCTACCATCATATCAATACTGTGTAACAATCGTTCATAGAGTAATGGCAACTTGTGCCTAGCCTCAAGGCTCTCAGAAGTACCGCTACTGAACTGAAACGATAGAATTCCTTCCACAAGGCGACGATAATAGCTCAGACAACTATGTAGGGAGAAACATCCCGCACCACCTCGGTGGTACCATTACAATTCTTCCATTCTCGATTTATAACAAGCGGTTCGCGTCGCGTAGGATTGAGTAGGAAGGAAACAGGGGCACAAGCCTCTAGGAATCAAATTGCACGATGAGGGATCAAGAAGGGAAGTACTCCTAACAGTCCTGCAGCCTCCCGAAGATAAGTACAGACGTCTCCGTACCGATCCGCGAGACTCTACTAGATTTGCTCATGACTCGTGAGACCCTAGGAACCTAGTGCTCTGATACCATGTTGTCACGACCCAAAATCCACTAAGGGTCGTGATGGCGCCGGACACCGCTGTCAGGCAAGCCAACCAAAATACTTTATTAAATTCTTGTTTTGATAATTTCCGAAACCACTTCTTTTATATATTTAAACAATACATAATAAATTCCACTGAATAAATAATGAAACATTTAACAACTTTTTAAAGTTTCTGAATAAACCCATAGACATCCCCAGAACTCGTTGTCACAAGTGCATGAGTTGTTTCTAAGAAGCAATACAATACAACATCCGTCCGGAATACAAATGGACAGAAAGTAAATACAATATATACAGAAAGGGACTATACTAGCTGCGGGCCGCCTCGAGTAATGCAGCTCACCTAGTCCCAGTTTCATCCATGCTGCTACGCCAGTAGGCCCCTAGAAGTACATGTGCCTATGCAACAAAAATGCACAGAAGTGTAGTATGAGTACAAAAACAACGTGTACTCAGTAAGTATCCCGCCTAATCTCGAAGAAGTAGAGACGAGATGGCAACTTCGACACTTACTAAAGGTCCAGTAATAATATTATTAATGCGATGACTCACAGATTTATTAAGATCAACAGTAGAATTTAAATGAGTCATTAAACAGGTGAAATTTCCTTTTTGTTTAAAGTCTCCGGATTCATAATCCATTAATTAACAATTATCTCAAGTCGGGGAAAGCAGATATTAGTATCAACAACTATCACAGCAAGCAATACAAGCATGCGCAACTCATGCCGAGGACGTACGGCCCGATCCAACAATATTTAAACTGTGCACTGCCAGAGAGTCGAATGGCGCGAACCATAGATGCATCTATTTAATCTACCGAGGCGTTCGGCCCGTTCCACAATATATAAACACATTTAGACAGTCAATTAAGAACTCATCATGGAGCAATTTATCCAAGGAAAAACCAATTTCTTTTTAACAATTCGAAAAGATGAAGGTAAATCTTTATAGAAACTCATTTACTAACTCAACGTGATTTAAACAATTCAAACTGTCAATAAGATTACAAATATTCCAAGAATAACATGTTTTTGGGTCCTAGACTACCCGGACTTAAATATAATAGTAGCTACCCACGGACTCTCGTCACCTCGTACGTACGTAGCCCCCCCTCCCAAATAGGAACACATAACCAATTAACTCACCTATGGGGACAATTCCCTCTTACAAGGTTAGAAGGGAGACTCACTCGCTCCGAAGATCCATAACCGGCCTTCCACGCCCTTCCGAAAACTCAAATAGATGCACAACGCTCCAAAACTAGCCAATAGTTATGCTAATCTATTAATATTTACTTAATTACTCATTATAATCCAATTTATAACAATTCCTAACCCCGATCGAAAATGTGACAAAAACTCCCTCGGGCCCACGTGCCCGGATTTCCAAAATTTTCGAAGAATAAGTTTACCCATAGCCTCACGAACTCAAATATATATTTTTCTCCTAATTCCATACCCAAAATTGTGGTCAAATTCCAAGAATATAAATTTCTAGGTCTTTCTACCAAAACCCCAAATTTCTACCAATTTACATGTTAAAATTCATACATAATCGATGTATTTAACTCAAGATGGATGGGATTAGCTTACCTTATCATTGATGATGAAAAATCCCACTTGAAGCTCTCCAAAATCGCCCACACCAAATGAAAAATAGGGGCAAATAACCAAGCCCCCAATTTTAAAAGAGCCACTGCCTCCAGCACTTTCCACACCTGCGGTCCTATGACCGTTTCTGCGGTTCCGCAGGTGCGGGCCAACCTTCCGCTTTTGCGGTTATGCTCACCAGGCCTCCCTTCGACTTCTGCGCCTTGTCCACCGCGGGTGCAATCCCGCTTCTGTGGCCCACGATCGCATCTGCGGTCTCTTCACTGCCGGCCCCAAAATCGCATCTGCGCCATCCTAGCCGCTTCTGCGGCTCCGCACCTGCGGCCAAACCCTCGTAGGTGCGGTCATACCAGATACCAGCAACTTCAGCCTTTTCCAAAATTCCATTTTCGATCCGTTAACCACCCGGAATCCACCCGAGGCCCCCGGGACCCTATCCAATCATACCAACCAGTCCCAAAACACATTACAGACTTGTTCGAGGCCTCAAATCATATCAAACAACGCTAAAACCAAGAATCGACCTCCAATCCAAGCTTTATGAACTTTAGAACTTCAAACTTCTACTCTCGATGTTTAAACCTATCAAATCACGTCCGATTGACCCCAAATTTTGCACACAAGTCATATTTGACATTACGGACCTACTCCAACTTCCAGAATCGGATTCTGACCCTGATATCAAAAAGTCCACGTCCGGTCAAACTTCTCAAAAACCTTCAAATTTCTATCTTTAGTCAATGACTCCAAAATGACCCACGGACCTCCGAATTCACTTCCGATCGTGCTACCAACTCCAGAATCACCATACGGAGCTACTCCCTGACTCGGAATCCCAAACGGACATCGATAACACTGAAATGCACTTCAACCCAAACTTATAGAATTTCTTCCAAAATGCTAACTTCCACAATAGCTGCCAAAATGCTCCCGGGTCATCCAAAACCCGACCCGGACATACGCCCAAGTCCGAAATCATCATACAAACCTGCTGGAACCTTCGAATCCTGATTCCGAGGTCGGTTACTCAAAAATCCGATCTTAGCTAATTCCTTCAACTTAAAGCTTCTGAAATGAGAATTTCCTCTCCAAGTCGACTCCGAACTTTCCGAAATTTAATCCCGACCACGCGTACAAATCATAATACCTGAATTGAAGTTGCTTATGGCCTCGAACTGCTGAACGACGCGCTAGGGCTCAAAACGACCGGTCGGGTCATTACAGCTGAGTTCCTCACAGAAATTCCATTATGGGTAAAATTCCCTAATCTTCCTATGAATTGTTGGGCATGAACTCGCTGAGTAGGATGGCCAGCACCTTGGGCGTCCCTATATTTGCTGATCAGTGTACTACCAAGGAAACTAGGGTGTCTTATGCAAGAATTCTGATTGAAGTTAATGTCACTAAGAAATTGCCTACTGAAGTTACAATTAATGATCCATCTGGGCGTCAGTTTCAGCAATTCATTGAGTTTGAACGGAAACCAGAATATTGCTCGGGGTGTCTAAAGATTGGGCATGATTGTGGGAAGAGGAATTATGAGGGACAGACTATGCAAGTTCACAGAAATAGAAGGCCAAAGCGGATAGCAAGATGGGTACCAAAAGGGCAACAACAGTATACATATGTTTAATTGAAACAACAACAAGTGCTACCACATGCAGTAAGTACTAGCATAGTCAAAGATAAAACTGCCCAAAATACAGATGAGGGGTGGACACAGGTTAAATCAAAAGGAACAAATAATGTACAATGCCAGCCCTACACTAACAAGCAGGGGGAACGATCAGGTGTTAGGAAAACAGTTGAGACCAGGCTACTTCAAGAGGGTGTTTCAACAAGTAATGGTTTCAATGCTTTACCTGCAGAGGAGCAGAGAGTTACAAATCCTAAACCTCCTGATGCAGGAGGTGGTGCTGGAGTAACTCAATGACTTGGTTATTTTGGAATGTTAGAGGGATTAGTAAGAGGTATAAGCAGAAAGAGTTAAAGAAATACCTCAAAGAAAATCATATTAAATTAGCTGCTTTTTTAGAGACTAGAGTAAAAGAAAATAAAGCACAACGCATTGCTAGCAAGGTGGTTCCTAAATGGGAAAGACTTTCTAACTATAGAGATGCAAAAAATGGCAGAATATGGGTGGTCTGGGATCAAAAAATGTATGCTGTTCAGATGCTTAAAGAGACATCTCAATTAATTCACTGTCAGGTCATTGGCAAGTAGAATGGAATGAGGTGCTTACTTACAGCTGTGTATGGCTAACACAATTGAATAGAGAAAAGAACTATGAAATGATTTGCAAGGTCTGGCTCTAAGAAGTAATACCCCATGGCTCCTATGTGGAGATTTCAATGCTCTCCTATATCCACAAGATAGGCAAGGGTCCCCAGTTACTTTAGCAGAATTACATGATTTTACAAATTGCTACAACAGCTTGTTACTCAGTGAGATTCCATGGAGAGGTGACTACTATACATGGACTAATAAGCAGCAAGGTTCAGACAGAGTTTACAGTAGACTGGACAGAGCAATAGCAAATGATGAATGGATGTTACAATATGGACATCTAACAGCTATCTTTGGAGAACCTTTCATATCAGATCATGTGCCCATCCTTATTCCATTCAGACCTCCCCAAAATAACATTAAGGTACCATTTAGATTCTTCAATATATGGGTAGATCACATCAAGTTCAGGCAGATTGTTGATGAAGGGTGGTCAAGAACTGAAACGGTAGGCAGAATGAAAAGTGTGTGGCTGAAACTGAAGCATCTGAAACCTGCTTTCAAACAGCTTAATTCTGAGGAGTTCCTGTATTGCTGAGAAGATATCTAAAGCAAGAACCTCACTGAAAGAATTCCAACAAGCAATGCAAAGTCATTACTCTGATGTATTGGCTAATCAAGAGCAACTGCGATTAGAGCAACTAGAAAGGTGGTCATTGATAGAAGAGAGTGAAATGCAACAGAAATCTAGAGCTACATAGATTAAGTTGGGTGATTCAAACACAAAATACTTCACAACTGTGATGAAAGAAAAGCAGCAGCAGAAATAGATCCTGGAAATTAACTCTTTAACAGGAATGAAGCTACATGATCCCAGAGCTATTAAAACAGAGTTTGCTGATTTTTACAAATCCTTGATGGGATCAGTTGCCACCACTCTACCTACAGTCAATATGTTGGTGATGAGAAATGGACCTAGATTATCACATCTTCAACATTTAGAATTGTGTGCCACAGTTACAGAAACAATAATATATGAAGCCCTTTGCTCAATTGGAGATCACAAAGCCCCTGGAATAGATGGATACAATGCTACATTTTTAAAAAAGCCTGGCCTATCTTTAAAGAGGAGGTATGTGAAGCAGTAAAAGAGTTCTTCATCACAGGGGCCCTATACAAAGCCATTAATTGCATTACACTGACCTTGCTACCAAAAATTGCAAATCCAAGCACTGTGAAAGATTATAGACCAATAGCTTGCTGCACAATGTTGTACAAACTAATTGCTAAAGTCTTGGCTGGGAGACTTCAAAAAATCATGAGCTTCATTATCTCAGAGGCACAAGCAGACTTCATACCTGGGAGAAGAATAGCTGATAACATTATCTTGGATCATGAGTTGGTTAAATCATATAGCAGGAAACACATCTCCCAAGGTGCATGATTAAAGTGGACTTACAAAAAACTTACGACTCAGTGGAATTGGCATATTTAGAGCAAGTTTTGGAGGGATTGGCTTTTCCTGAAAAGTTCACAAAATGGATAATGGCATGTGTCAGAACTGTTATCTACACTATTTTGCTCAATGGGGAAATTATAGAACCTTTTAATGCTGCTAGAGGCCTGAGACAAGGAGATCCAATCTCTCCCTTCCTCTTTTCAATTGCAATGGAGTACCTAAGCAGACTATTCAATGAATTGAAACAGGACAAATGATTCAAATATCATCCTAGATGTGGAAAACAACATATCACTCATTTGAGCTATGCTGATGACCTATTAGTGTTTGCAAGAGGAGACATAGAGTCAGTAAGGAGACTTCAGAATTGCTTCCTGACATTCTCAACTGCTTCTGGACTACAAGATAATTTAGCTAAAAGTGCTATATATTGTGGAGGTATGAAAGCCAAAGTTACAGAAGAAATTTGTCAATTGCTGGACTATTCTCAAGGACAACTCCCCTTTAAGTATTTGGGGTACCATTGGATACCAAGAAGTTGACTTTGATACAATGGCAGCCACTCATCAATAAGATAGTGGCAAAAATAACTTCTTGGATAGCAAAATAACTATCTATGCTGGAAGGGTTCAACTGATACAGACAGTGCTATTTGGAATCCAATCCTACTGGGCTCAACTCTTTTCCTTGCCACCTAAAGTGATCCAAGTGATTGAAGCTTACTGTAGAAGTTACAAATGGTCGGGGGGAATGAAATCACAAAGAAAACTCTCATTGCTTGGGACAAAGTCTGTCTTCCTAAGTCTGTAGGAGGTCTGAACCTAAGCAATATACAAGTGTGGAATGTAGCTGCTATTGCCGAAACATACTGGGACTTGTCACACAAATAAGACAAGCTTTGGATCAAATGGATATATGCCTTCTACATCAAAGAACAGAACCCAAAAACCATGCCTATACCAAAGACTGCAAGCTGGATGGTGAGGAAAATATTGGAAGCAAGAGATGTTATTCATCAACTCCAAAGACCATTGGAAGGGAAAAAGAGTGCTATAAAACAGATTTATCTCCAACTGATACCAACATATCCTAAAACTAGCTGGAGGAGCTTAATGTATCAGAATGCTGCTAGGCCAAAAGCTATAATCACTATGTGGCTACAATGCCAAGGAAGATTACTGACAGTGGACAAATTGAGAAAATGGGGCCTTAATGTGAATGATATATGTTTCTTATGCCAATCCAATAATGAGACAAGAGACCATATATTTGCTGAATGTAAGTAAGGACAGCTATGGGGAAGACTGACTCATTGGGCACAACTTCAAAATGTAGTGTGCAATACATGGAGTGAACACATTCAGTTTGTTTGTCAATATTCCAAGGGGAAAACTGCACCAGCAAAGCTCCTCAAGATGATCTATGCTGAATATATTCATATTCCGTGGAGGGAAAGAAATCAAAGGGTCTTTGAAGACATACACAAAGATCACAATAGTCTGGCAAGAGAGATAAAATGCATGTGTAATTTTAGAGCAATTGGAAATGTAAAGTGTCTAGTGCAGCAACTCTTCTTCTAGATAGAAGGAGTTGATAGTATGATTTAGGTGCTTTGGTAGTCATGGTATTTGTGTATTCTGTTCTTCTGATCTAGCTAGCTGGGAGTGGCTTGCTATGCTTTGTAATGTTGCTACTGGTGATTAATAATAAATTTTAATTACCCAAAAAAGTATATTAATTACTTTGAAAAGAGAAATTTTTTAATCTGTAAGATAAATTAAATTTCTAATTTTAATAGGTAGATTTCATGGTATCATACGTTGGGAATTTAGGGTGTGTTTGGTATAACGGAAAATATTTTTCAAGAAAATATTTCCTTGGAAAACAAGTAGTAATCTTATTCATTTTCCGGTGTTTGGTACGCAAAATAAGGAAAATGACTTCTCAAGAGTATTCTTAAATAATTTAGATATAATAAATATGAAGCCATAAACTTTCAAACCAACAACCTTCCGAACCCACATTTTTCATAAACTTTCGAAACCGCAGAATTTCTAACCCGTAAAGTTTATAATTTCTAAACCCGTAAACTTCCAAACACATAAACATCCGAACTCATAACTTTGGAACTTGTAAAGTTTTGAACCTTTAAACCGATAAATAAAAAAACTAAAACTGAAAAATATATTAAATTTTTTTCCGGGGAGGAGGGGGGTGGTGGTGGTGGTGGGGGGCAGAAAAGCCAAAAAAACAGAATTTGAAAATACAAAAGAAAACATAATTTTTTTTTGGTG
>NW_017674424.1:94366-97209 GCF_001879085.1 Nicotiana attenuata
GTGGGGTGGGTTGGTGAGGGTATGGAAAGTTGAGAACGAGTTTTAGAAAATGTTTTCCCTTGTCTTGATAAGGAAAACATTTAATGAGTTCATAAGGAAAATATTTTTCAAAATATTTAAGCCAACCAAACATGGGAAAATTAGAAAATATTTTTCGGAAAATATTTTCTTCCGTACCCAACGCACCCTTAGAATCGAGTGGATTTCCACTATTGAAGTATCTTGAAGATAGCTGATTTGTCCCTCCAACCATTTGTGGAACAGGGATGTTGAGGAGCATGTTATTTATCTTCATTAGTAATTTCTTATGATTTCAATAATATTTTCGATCTAAACAATTAAAAATTATTTCCCTTCTAATTTGACTTGAACATTAAATTCTTGGAATTAAACACTAATAATATAAGAGATATCTCATTTCGGAGTCAACCAATTGATTTCAAATATAATTTTTAAAATTGAACATCAATAATCCTAACATCACTATAAAATAATTTGGTTAGATCTACTATCCAACAATATTGTGTATTATTCTTTATTGTCAAACTTCAATAAGATGGCAAAAGTTGAACTTAAAACTATTTTTCTCCAAAATTCTTGCTTAGAGATATTGTTTCTCCATATTATCAATGGAATAAAAACATTTTATACTTCTTACAACTGATAGTGTCTATTACTATTGTGGAGAACAACAATTACTAATTTGACCATGTATATAAAAAATATTTTAGAGTATTACATGTTGAACAAGTTTATTTATATGCTCACCCTAATCTTTTGACATTCAAAGAGTAAACTAACTTCCAAAAAAGAGTAATCAAACTTCGAAATATACCAATATTGTATTTGAATTTAAATTTTCATTTTGAATCATAGTTTCTTTTTTATACTCCCTTAGCTAATTTGTTTTTGCTGTCCAAACTCCAAAGGTCTTTCCGAAGCGTGCCTTTTGAACTATAAGTAATGTCATGGGCGGCTTTCCGGCCTTGTCCCATGAACCCTTGGGCGCGCCCCGTGGCGTCCTAGTAAGCCTCCCAATGCCTAGCGCCACGGACGGCCCCGTGGTCTTGGCCGCGCCAAGTGACAAGCGCGCAGGTGCCTCTGTCGCCCCACCGATATCCCTCGCCAGCGCCAAGCCGCAGGCAGAAGCCAACAGCGCCGTGCGCGCAGACGACGCCGCGCGCGCAGACCGTGATGCCAAAGACACTGCTGCTGACAACGGATCTGCTGCTGCCTTATAGAAAACTAAGTCATTTTCATTGTAAATATAGAGTAGTTTTATTTCATGTACTTCCATTATGTTTCTCTAGCTTAGTCAAGTCTAGTCTTGTAGCTTTGGATTATTTTTTTTAAGTATTATTAGGGGGAATCAAGCAATCAAAACTTTCTAGCAAGCAAGCAATTCTCTGTACTGGTGTCTCTCCCCCTCGACACCGCGTTGCTTTTCTGTAATAGCTTTCATTAATGCAACCAAGCTTTCTTTCATTCTGAATTCTCATTTATGTTCTCTCAATTGCTCTTGACATTGGTTTTCCCGTACGGCACTGACAATCTCGTCTAGCATACGGAGGGGACCTCAGTTGGCGGACAGCAACTGCACTAACATCAGTTGCCTAGCCTTACGTCGCCCTTCCAAGGAATCTCAGGAAGGCGCCGCGTAACAGTTGGTATCAGAGCCTAGTCTCGACATCGGACGAGGGAACGTATTGATATTACCACCATTTCTGACCATGGTGAATCATGGGGACCGCATTGCGGCTCTCGAAGGGACGGTTGAGGTATTACGGCCTATTGTGGATACGGTGCCTGAACTAAGAACCAGCCTAGGGCAAAGGTTGGACGACCTAGACCGCAGGGTGCTCCAGGCCGAAGTTGGCATTGAAAACATCAGTCGCGACTCCGAGGGAGACCGATAGACGGTAGCCACAGAGGCAGCCGAAATTTTTGAGAAATTCGAGGGGCTCCAGCAGGAGCGCGCCGAGGATTTAGCCCACAGAGCACAAGAGGCAGATAGGGTGACTGCCATGCAACAAACTATTGACAAATTGACAGACCAGCTCAATGTTGTCAACGCTGCTTTACAGGGCCTACTCCGAGGAGGTGGAAACCAAATCGGGGGCGCTGTGAACTCTGCTTCCGCGACACAGAAACTGAAAATTCCTGAGCCAAAGCCATACAGTGGAGCTAGGAATGCCAAGGAAGTGGAGAACTTCATCTTTGCCGTCGAATAGTATTTCGATGCGGTTGGGGGCCTAGAGGAAGCTAAGAAGGTAGCAACTGCTACCATGTATCTTCAGGGCGATGCTAAGCTCTGGTGGCGGGTGAAGTACGAAGCCATCAAGGCCGGTGAAGATACTCTCGAGACATGGGCAGAACTGAAGGCAGCCATACGCCTACAATTCTTCCCCGAAAATGTTGAATACAATGCAAGGAGAAAACTACGGGAGCTCCGCCAGACAAAATCAGTGCGCGACTACGTGCGGGAATTCTCCGCGCTCATGCTAAGCATACGCGACATGGGGGACAAAGACAAGCTCTTCACCTTCCTGGAAGGGTTGAAACCCTATGCCCGTATGGAGCTACAAAGAAAGAGGGTAGATACCCTTCCCAAGGCGATCCAAGCAGCTGAATGCCTTGGGGACTACCAAATGGAAGCTCGGAAGGACAGGCCCCAGCCGCCTGCCTGAGCGGGATTCAAAGGGGGCCAGCCTAGCAATGGTGGCCCTAGCAAAAATGGGGGAGATCGGAACTCAAACAAATCTAGAGCTCCTTCCTCCGGCAGCAACAATGCTGCGTCAAACAACAATGATCGGGCGAGAAAGCCTCATTCAGGATGTCGTCAT
>NW_017674425.1:0-11459 GCF_001879085.1 Nicotiana attenuata
ACAAAGAGTAAATTGCTACAAGTTGTATCTAATGGTTTAAAAGGCATTAGGGTAGTGACTTTCACCTAGATGGCTAATTGACAGGTATTTGCATCTAAGGCATGATTGACATGATTGGGGAAATATGTTATAACCGTTGCTCGGTACTACCCACTCTACACCTCTCGGTAGAAAGAGTGGTTTTGCCCAATTGACTCTCTCAAGACCAATTAGGTATGCATATTTGCCCAAGCAACTAGGGTTCAAGTCGGGTACTTACTCTCTCGAGGTTTAACCCTTCAATTGGGACTATCAAATCTCTTGAGTCCATCCTAATTCCTTGTTGAGTCAATTTTGGAGACTTAGGCTCTCTTTCTCAAGAAGAGCCTAAATCAACTTAGCACAAACTAGTGTTTGCAACCACTAATTCATAAATTAAACCATAAAATTGACCCAAATAACAAATACCCATAATCAATCTAACCTTAAATCACAACACCCATCAATTATCCACACTAGGGTTGAGCCACAACCCTAGCTAATGGATTTAGCTACTCAGGCTTAAAGAGAAAATCAGAGAAATAGATGAAGAGAAAGACATATTAATTAATTACTAAAGTAAATACAAAGTTTCAATGATTAACACCACGTAAAAATGCCAGAAATGGCTAAGAAATATCGTCTCACGAGCGCAGCTACAGTATTGTAATATCTGATGCCCTAAAAATGGAAAAATATTCTATTTATACTAAGCTGGAAAAACTGGACAAAATTGCCCCTACGGGGTCAGTGCGGACCGCACAAAATGGTGTGCGGCCGCATTAGGCTCTTGACTCTGAAAAATCAACTCTCTGTACCCAGGCTCCGCGGACCGCACAGAATGGACTGCGGCAGCGGAGGCATCTAGCGCGGTCCGCACAAATACGACCGCGGACCGCACATGCTTGAACCTTGGCACTTTACATCTCTCTGAAGTTTGCTTCCGCGGACCGCATAAAATGGTAGTGCGGCCGCGGTGTCTTCAGTGCGGGCCGCACAATATCTACTGCGGCCGCACTGCTTTGATGCCTTAAAATCCAGGTCTCTGAATCTCCCTAGTGCAGACCGCACAAAGTGTAGTGCGGCCGCACTAGGCCTGTTTGTCCTGAGTTGTCTTGTCTTTGGTACTTGTGCAGGTTTCACTCCTTTTGAGCCGATCTTTGACATCTCGTCACTTTGTTGATCAAACCTACAATCAAGCACAACTTATGAGCCTTTTGGGACTATTTTGTAAGAATTTATAATCAAAGCGTAAGCAAGAAGGAGCATGAAACACGTCAAAATCCCTAATTATCACTAACCAGGTTGGGTACTCAACCACCCTGAGAACTTTGGCTTTGATCTGCTTGGTAACTTCTTCCTTGATTTTCAGGCTCATGTCTGGTTTGAACTTTCTGAGTTTCTGCTTCACCGGCGGACACATTGGATTGGTAGGTAACTTGTGAGCCACTATGGACGTGCTCAAACTTGTCATGTCATCATATGACCATGCGAAAATGTCCTCGTACTCCCTTAAGAAGCGAATGTACTCTTCCTTTTCTGTCGGTGATAAGTGAATGCTGATGCGAGTTTCCTTGACGGTCTCGGCGTTCCCCAAATTTACTGCTTCGATTTCGTCCAGGTTGGACTTAGGCTTATTCTCAAAGTTTTCCACCTCCCTGACAACTTCCTCGGGTATCTCGTCTTCTTCATCCGAATCACTATCGACCGGTTCATCAGGAAAAGTAATAATAATGCTGTAGAAAGAAAAAGTGTAGAAATAATAATGAATGATAAAGAGCAATGCATTTGATTAAAACTGAAAAACATCCAGACCAGTACGGCTCGATGAATCGAGCATTTATTTTGAAACAAATAAGTCTTTAAAACAAAGTTACTAAAAATCTTAAATGCCTAGAGTGGCTGCAAAAATAAAATCTGCCAAGCTACCTAGGGACTCGGCGGGCCCGGGATGGTGTGGCGGTCCAGTTCCTGAGAACAGCTCCCTTCTCCACGGTCTGAATAGTGAGGCCTTCTTCCTCCTCCTCCTCAATTATCGCACTGCAATCCATGTCTTCGTCCTCTAAGAACAGATTCTTCAACCCAGGTAATGCTTCCTCTTCTGCAGTTCCCCATACTGTATCAGCTTGGTGAAAGGCTTGATCCAAACGTGGCACTGGTTGCTCAAGAGGGTAGTACGGTCCACGGAGGCGACCAATCATTATACTCTTGCAATGTGTATTGATATCCGAGCCCAAAGGTAGTACCATGACCCTTCAGCGTATCGGTTTAGTGATACCCTGGAGATTCTTCCCAAGCCCTTTGCCGGTTTCATACCCAGACCATGCCAGTATGCTCTCTATTTTACTGCTCCACCATTTGTCTTTCTCGACGGCATTGACACGTTCAATGTGATGATAGGTTTCCCCTCCTAGCCTTCTTCTATTTCCAATAACCGGGAGTGTTTGATTGGTATAAATGGGGTTACTCCCATCCCCGTGAATGATCACCTCCTGACGATTCCATTCGAATTTCACGGCTTGATGTAGCGTGGATGCCACAGCCCCAGCGGCATGGATCCATGGTCGGCCTAATAGAAGATTGTATGAGGCCGGTATGTCGAGCACCTAAAACTCGATGTCGAACCAAGTTGGCCCCATCTGCAGGCACTGGTTAATCTCCCCGATCGTGGCCTTTGAGACCCATCGAAAGCTTTTACATTCATGCTTCCTGCTCGTATTTCATGAAAACCTTAATCCAATATTTTCAGTGTGTCCAACGGACAAATATTGAGGCTTGAACCTCCGTCAACCAAGACCATGTCAATGAAGTAGTCTTCGCATCACACTGTAATGTACAGTGCCCTGTTGTGGTTTAGACCCTCAGGTGGCAACTCATCCTCGTGAAAAGTGATTTTGCGACTTTCCAACACCTGTCCTACCATATTAAACATTTCTCCGCTGATGATATTATTGGGCACATAAGCTTCGCTCAACACTTTCATCAAAGCGTTCTTGTGTGCTTCTGAACTTTGTAACAGTGACAGGATGGATATCTGAGCTGGGGTTTTGTTCAAATGATCAATAAAGGAATGCTCCTTTTCTTGTACTTTCCTCCAGAGGTCATCTGGCCCTGTTTCAATGACAGGCTGCTTGGCAGTGGCATCGTTACTTGGTCCTCCCAGGTGCTCAGGTGTATAGATTATTCCGGTCCTGGTCATTCCTTGTGCGACATTGGATTCCTCCATCTTTGCCTTTACTTTTTGCCTGGCTTCGGCAACATAATCCCAAGGTATTGCTTTTGAGTGGAAAGGAGGTGTAGTTGATACTGTCACTGTGAAAGGTGCAACCACTTCTACTTCAAACGGGACAGGGGTGGCTACGGGTGGAGCCACTTCTACCTCAAGTGGACTGATGTGGCTACCTCAACCTTGATTGGCGACTGAGTCTGTACTACAATAGGAGTAAGTGTGACTGAGGGTTTAAAGTCATCACCTTCCCGAATAAGCCTAATCGACCCCTCAGGGTCCCACTCTTCGTTCCTCTCTATCACATGTATTCCACCACCTCTATGATCAGGGAGAGGGTTGTTGCGAACATAAGGTATGGCTTCCTTTGCCTGTATGACCTTGTTGTCAATCAGCGTCTGAATCTTATCTTTCAATGCTTGGCACTCGTCAGTGGTGTGCCCCTTCATACCGGAATGGTACGCGCAAGTTTTGTTAGGATTGACCTATTGGGATGGATTCTCTAGTGCCATAGCGGGAACATGAGTGACGTAACCTACAGCTTTCAACCTTTCATACAGCTGGTCAATGGGTTCAGCAATACCGGTGTATTGTCTGGGTGGCTTGCGGTCAAAATTGGGTCTTGGTCTTAGATAATTTTGGCGAGTCGGAGGTGACTAGAAATGAGATGGTTGGGAGTTATAGGTATGATAGACAGTGGTTGGTTGGGAATATCTGGGAGATGATGGTTGATATGTAGGTGGTGGTGCTTGGTATGTGGATGGAGGTGTTTGATATGTGGGTGGGGGTGTTCGATAGGTAAGTGGAGATTTCGGGCCTTGAGCCACCATTACTGCCCCAACGTCTTTCTTTTTTGATATGCCGCCTGATTGCAATGATTTATTTGTGGCCTATAATGCCTCAAAATTCATTACCATCCCGCTTTTGATACCTTCCTCAATTCTTTCCCCAAGTTTGATGATATCGGAGAATTTATGGTTTTCAATAACCATCAACCTTTCATAATACTGCGGGTCCTGTTCTCTGATGAAGAACTTGTTCATCTGTTCTTCGTCCAAAGATGGCCTGACCTTGGCCGCTTCCGACCTCCAACAGGTAGCATACTCGCGGAAAGTCTTAGTGGATTTCTTCTTAAGATTTTGGATGTAGAAAACATCGGGTGCATTTTCTGTGCTGAACCTGAACCGGTCCATAAAATCTGATGCCATACCTACCCAATTGGACCATTTCCTGGGATCCTGGCTGATGTACCAGGACAAAGCATCACCAGTAAGTCTCCTCATGAAGAGTTTCATCCAGATCTTCTCATCTTTTCCGACTCCAACAAGCTTGTCGCAATAGGTCCTTAGATGAACCCTAGGATCACCTGTACTGTCAAACATCTCAAACTTAAGAGGTTTGTACCCCTCCGGCAGTTCCACATCTGGCTGTATGCATAGGTCTTCATTATTCAAAGCTTCTATCCTTTTGCCGCCTTCGACACCCTGAACCCGACTTGTCAATTTCTTGAGTTCTTTAGCCATGTTTTTAATGAGCTGGTCCTTCTCTGAGGATTCTGGTGCATAGGAAGTTAGTTGAGTGGAGTGAGGTATGGTCTCCACATATATGGGGTTGTTTTGATGAGTGCCAGGGACTTGGGTGTAGTGATGGTCATTGGTTGAGTTTTGAGGATCGGGAATGGGTTGTGGTGTGTATTGGGGAGTGTGGTAAGTGGCAGTTGGTGGGTACCGGATTGATTGATGGTGGTGTTGTGGTGGAGTTGGTATTGGTAAGGGATTGAGATTTTGAGGTGGGGTTGTGTATTGATGTGGTGCAGGAGGGTTTTGTGGGTATTGGTTTGATGTGTTTTGGGGAGGTGCTGGGTTCTTTGTGTTTTGTTGATTGACGTCGAGGACATTCAGGGTGAGTGACAAGTTCGCCAAGTTGCGAACCAGCTCAAGCTCTCCTTGTAGCTCCAGTATCTTTTGTTCCAATCTCAAGACTAGATCATTTGGTGCCGGAGTACTCCGACCGTCTGAAGTTTCTGCGTTCTCAACATTCTCCTTTCGAATACCACTTAAGTCATCCATTTTTGTTTTTCCTTTGCCTTTTGTATTGCTTGGAGGAGGAGGAGGTGGAGGGCCTCTAGATCTGGTACGATACGCTGATGATGCCAGTATGAGTGAACCAACCTTAGGGAATGGGAATAATCAAAATAAAGGAAAAAACAAAAAGGTAATAAGTTAGTAAGGATTTTTGAAGTGTTGCTGTATTTAAACACATATTGCGGGAATGTAAATTCGCGTCCTAATTTGGGAGCCTCGTTGTGCCGAGGTAGGCCTAGCGACAAATAGATTTGGAGAACTTTAGATGCCAACAAATACCTCATTTCATAATATGAAAAATAGACGAATCCCAAAACGACACTAAGATAATAGAAAAATAAGTCACTACTGGCACTTGGCCTTATTACATCTTAGGAAAGCAAATAAATCTAGCCTATTTGGTCCCAGAAGGACCTTTCCCAGATTCGATCTTCCTAATTCCATCGTACAGGTCTCCCAGCTCGCGCAGACCCAACAGCAAGTAGGCTCTGACCAGATGTCCTCCTTCAGTTCCTTCAGCGTTCTGGAAATCCTCAATCCTCTTTATGACTTTACCCTCCAGCTCCACTATTCCTCGCTCCAGATATTCCAACTTCCTGTTGGAAGTGACTGCCATTTCTTTCCATTCTTCGATCAACCTCACATTCCTCTCATGTATTTCCCGGTGCTCATTCTCAGAGTCGTGGATCCTCTTGCGTAGCCTGTTGTATATGACTTGAGCTTGAGCTTCTTCGTCTATGATTCTATTCCCTCGACCGGTTCCTGGCACTACCATTCCTTTTAGATTGTCTTCTAACCATGCCGGGTAGAGAGGTTCGCATCCTGCATGATACCTGTCAGGCTCAATGGTGTTCTTTTCCACAATGATTTTGCAGTGCCACATGTGCTGGGCTTGGCACTTGTAAGGAATGTTGTCGTCTTGAAAGTCTGCTCTGAAATGACTCACCTTGGCAACCCTTGGTACAACCTGTTTCCTGCCTGCTTGCCTCATAACTCGGATAGGGACATAAGGGTATATCCCTCTCAACCCAATCAGCACCAGGTGTGGAGTGTCCCCTGGATATGATGATGAATTNCCATTTACTATTTTTTATAAATTAAAAGGGAAAAAAGTGGCTATTTAAATTTTAGCCTAAATTGGCTTTCAATTTAAACCCAAATCAAACCCAATTCCCCAGCCCATTTCTAATTTAACCAGACCCCTAAACCCTTTAAAACCAACCCGAACCCGGATTCCCCACCTACCCTTTTAATCTAGGCCATTGATCATTCAGATCAATGGCCACCATCGCCCTTACCTTAATTAATCCCAAACGACCCCAGAACCCTACCATTTGTTACAATCCGCCGCCTTAGAATCCCCTTCCTCTCAAACTCTCTCTGCAACACCGCCTAAACCCTAGCCGCCGCCACCCAAATCTACCCTAATTTCCTTCAATCCCCATCTAATCCATGGACTCCCATGATGATTGGAGGCGTGTACTCGTCTCCTATGTCTACTGGTTACCTATTTTTGTGGTTCCACGGACAGATCTCGAGGGATCTGGTCCAATCCCTGCTCTACTTCTATCTCTGGTTTTTTCCGGCCACCCATGACCGCTCAAGTCGAATCCATGGCTTTTCCGGCTAGATCGGTAACTTTTCAAAGTTTTCTCAATTTCTCTGGGTTCTTTAAAACCCTAGCTTTAAGAGCTTTTCGATTTTCTTTCAGATCTGTCTTAGATCTGTGCACGTTATGAACTTCTTGATGTTTTCCAAAAGGTTTTTTGATTTCCTTTCAAAGTGACTCTTCATTTTCAAATTAGGGTTTCTTAAAACTCTTCTTAAAGACCTCTTCTCCGATTTTTAGTGTTTTTTTACTATGTTTAAACGACGTGCTTATGTTTTTCTTCTATCTGGTTCATCGTGTTGAAACCCTAGGTACTTTTGGGTTTTAACCGAGTTCTGAAGCTGTCTTTAGTTTGTTTGCATGAATGTTTGTTTTGATTGAGTCCTTTGTGTTTGAATCATTTTCTTGCTTGACTTACTTGGTTCTGAGTTTTTACCATTTTTAACTCGACTATGGCATAAACCCTAATTTCTTAAAAGGGTTTCCCTCACTTATTACTATGAGTTCTTTATTTGTTTCTGACTTTCTTTACCTGTTAAGACTGATTTATGCACTTTGGCTATACGTATGATCCATGACTACTTGACCTTGTTTCCTACTGTGCTTCGAGTAGGTTTCTTTACTACTGAATCCTAACTTACTACCGCTACTGTTGTATGTTTAATTTGCTCCTCTTTGACAATATGTTTGACCCTGCATGTCTAGTATGCCTGTCCATCCCTTGCTATTTATATGTTGAAAAGAAGAGTCATGATTCTTTCTTGATTGATCTTGATTTCCTCAATGTTACGACTGATTGCAAAGGGTTCCCTTATGAACCCTAATTTTTACTCATTTTGTTTAAATTGATTGATTCCCTTCCTTTCATTACTGCGATATTTTTACCTTGAATCCTTTCCCCAAAGTTAAGCATATTTTGTACTTAGACTTAAATATTTACCTTATACTTTTACTACCCCCTTATATGGCAAGAATCAATCTGTCCCAAACTGATTTCTTTCCTTTATTTGACCCCGTTAGTATCTGTTCAAGCTGTGATTCCCTGATTAAAAGGAAGTACTTGTGTTAATTGATTCTGATTGTAGTTATTTCCATGTTTGAGTTGAAATTTACTTGTTACCTTATTCTTCACTCGTTTTCAAAACTATAAATACCCTACCCTCTCTTCTTTCAAACATACGAACAATTGAGTTCAGAACACACACTTACACACTCAAAACTCTTTCCTTCTCTATTATTACTTGTGCTATTGCTTTGTCTAGCCGGCTGAAAGCCAAAGCTAGACTGTGGAATCCTACTTATTTTACCTTTCTGTACCTTGCTTTCTCTACTGGTATGTCCTAGTTAATTTTTCAAGCCTCAACAACATTATGCTTCTTTAATTGTTTCAATTTCCCTCATTCTTGTTTACTTCTTGTTGGCCCAAGTTCAGTTGAAGTTTTGAAGATTGACAAATGAACTCAGTGATGGACCTGGTCCATCTGGTGAAACACAGTGTTTATCAACCATTGCATATGAGATGCACGTGAGGAAGATATACAATAGAGATCAAGCAACAATATCTTCTGAACTAAATCGAAAAGATTGCAGTTGGGATAAGGAGAACAGTCTCCTTATGAGGAGAGAACACAATCCTAATCTAGGATAAGGGTTGGAGTTTGTATTGGTCAAGGACTCAAAATCGTCAAAGGATAAGCAATAGAGTCTCAATCAAACTCTAATTACTAACTCAATAAATAACTGAGTGTGTTCTCTTTTACAAGTATTGCACATACGCAGAAGTAAAACACAATTGAGAGCAAAAGAGCAAGTCTATTTTGAAAGCAATATATGTGAGATATATGTGTGCACTCCTGAAGCTACTTGAACGAGAGAGAAGAACCAGTTCCATTGTGTTTATTATTATTCTAGTTCAACTGTAGTAGGAATTTCTATTTGTACCTTTAAACTTATTTAGAAGCAATTGTATTAGGTAATTTGAGTATTCAAGTTAGAGTTAACTTGAAAGTGTCGCAACAGTTGAGGCTGTGTGCCACACTGGGATTAAAGTTAATCCTTAGGTTTACAAAGAGATTTTGTAAATGCTGTTTTGGCTTAGTGATTTTAGTGGAAGTTTGGGAAAATCCTACTGAGTAGTAGGTCGTGGTTTTTTCACCTTTTGAGCCAGGTGTTTTCCACGTAAAAATCTCTGTGTTCTTTAGTTTATGCATTTATTATTCCGCAAACTGCAATAGTTAGAACACCTAGAAGAACCAGGTTCTTCTAGAGCGAAAATTGGGTACCACACAAATCACCCCCCCCCCCCTCTTGTGTGGTATTGACGTTTAGAACATCATTTGGTATTAGAGCAGGTTATCCTTGAAGAGGTTAACACCTTAGGAAAGATCAACATGAGTGCACCACCTGGAAACTAGGAAGGGCAATCCACTGCTAGGCCTCCACTTTTCAATGGTCTCTACTACTCCTGGTGGAAGAATAGAATGAGAGACCACATCATGGGAGAAGATTATGAGCTCTGGGACATCATCACTGATGGTCCTCTAGCCACAACAAAGAAAACTTCTGAAGGATTGGTTGTTCCAAAGACAAGAGCTGATTGCACTGCTGAAGACTTAAAGAAATGGGAAAAGAATGCTAAGGCCAAGAAGTGTCTAGTATGTGGACTTGGTCCAGATGAGTACAGCAGGATCCAAAGTTGTACCACTGCCAAGGAAATTTGGGACACCTTACAAGTGGCTCATGAAGGAACACCTCAAGTGAAGAGGTCAAGAGGAACACTGCTATATTCTCAATATGATAATTTTACTATGAAGGATGGAAAAACTATCCAAGAGATGTATACCGGGTTCACTACACTGACAAATGAACTTGAGTCTCTTGGAAGGTTTATCCTGGAAGAAGACAAGGTTGAGAAGATCTTAACTAGAGTTCTGCCAATTTCCTGGGAAAGCAAAATTACAGCCATTCAGGAATCCAAGAATATTGCTACCCTAAAATTGGATGAACTGATTGGAAATCTGACTGCCTATCAATTGAGAAGGCAGACTATGAAGATGGATTCTCCAAAGAAAGAAAGAAGTCTGGCTCTCAGAATCTCAGAAGGATCAGATCTTGAAGATGATGAGATGGCTATGATAACCATGGATTTCAAAAATTATCTTATGAGAGGAAAGGGTCCTTCAAGAGGAACAACGTCCAACAAATCTCGGGCTCCTGAGAAGCAGACTAATGATGGTTGCTATAAGTGTGGTAAGACAGACCACATGATCAAGAATTGCCCTCAATGGGAGATTGAGTGGAAGAAAGAAAGAGCTGAACGGAGAAACATGAAGGAGGAACAGGTCCAACCAAAAAGGAACAAAGGTTCAACTAAAGCTATGGTTGCTGCATGGGGAGAAACCTCAGATGAGGGCTCAGAAGATGAAGCTGAAGATGAGAAAGCTCTCATGGCCATCGGAGAATCAGAGGATGAACAGGAGGTAAGTATCCTACATCTTAAAGAAAAGATTAACTTTTTGTCTAAAGAAAGGTTGGCTGAGCTATTATTGGACTTCATTGATGAGTCTGAAATAATAAACAGTGAGAAAGATGTTCTGTCTAGGGAATGTGTTATCCTAGAAGCAAAATGCAAAAGGATAGAGTCTAGGGCTGATGAGAGTGACAACACAAATGCTGAGTTGAAGAACCAGGTTCATGAACTTGAAAATAATGTCCTAGAACTCAGATCTGAAAATATTAAACTGAAATTAGGGACAGGAAAGAAAATGGTTGATCAATCATTTCTCACACTAGAAGAAAATCTAGGAAAAATGAAAGATGAACTATATAAGAAAGATGAATTGATTAAGGACCTAAAGGAAGATTTAGGAAAGGTAAAGCATGAACTAGACAGAACATGCAAATGGAACAAGGCTTCTGATGCACTCTCCTGGCTGCAAGAACATCACAGCAGCAACAAGAGAGGACTTGGGTTTGGGACACAAGCTCCAAAATGGGATCCCAAAAACAAGTACCTCACACTTCCTGAAAATAAGATCTACACACACTGTGGTAAGACTGGCCATTACAAAAATGAATGCAATGCAAAAGAAAAGGCCAGTCAAAAGAACAAAGCCTTTGTTCAAGAAAAACACAAACTGCCTGGTTGGGCAAAGAAAAATTTAATTCATCCTTTTGCCCATAGAAAGGGACCCAAACTAGTTTGGGTTCCTAAGACTAACCCATGATTTCATTTTGCAGGTCCAAGTGAAGGGGAGTAGCCAAATATGGTACATGGATAGTGGCTGCTCAAAACATATGACTGGGAACAAGGACCAGTTCCTTTCACTTGAGAACCTAAAAGGAGGTAATGTCTCCTTTGGAAATGGAAAGAAAGGTGAGATCATTGGGGTTGGAAAGGTAGGAAAGACAGACTCTCATTCCATCGAGAATGTCTATTTGATAGATGGCTTAAAATATAGCCTGATAAGTGTGTCACAACTGTGTGACAGAGGTAATCTTGTAGCTTTCACCTCTACCAAAT
>NW_017674425.1:11466-48648 GCF_001879085.1 Nicotiana attenuata
AGGATTTGAAAGCAAGGAGTGTCCTGAACATGTGTACAAGCTAGATAAGGCTCTATACGGTCTCAAGCAGGCCCCAAGAGCTTGGTATGAAAGATTGTCAAAATTTCTACTGGAGCATGGGTACAAAAGAGGTAAAATTGACAGCACTTTGTTCCTAAGGGAAAAAGGTAAAGATCTTCTTGTTGTACAAATATATGTTGATGACATAATATTTGGGGCCACTACAGAAAGGTTGAGTAAAGACTTTGCAAAACTAATGGGAAGTGAGTTTGAAATAAGTATGCTGGGTGAACTCAACTTCTTCTTAGGCTTGCAGATCAAACAAAGTTCAAATGGAACTAATCCATCAGCAGAAGTACACAAAAGAACTAATCAAAAAGTTTAAAATGGAAGAATCCAAAGAAATAGATACACCTATTGCTACTGCCACTAAGTTAGATATTGATAAACCTGGTTCATCAGTTGATCATAAGTAGTATAGAGGTATGATTGGTTCACTTTTGTATCTTACTGCCAGCAGACCTGACATTGTTTTCAGTGTAGGGCTTTGTGCTCGTTTCCAGGAAAATCCAAAGGAGTCACATTTGACAACTGTCAAAAGGATATTGAGATATTTGAAAGGCACCACTGATTTGTGTCTTTGGTATCCCAAAGGTAGTAATTTTGACTTAATTGGATATGCTGATGCTGATTATGCAGGTTTTCTAGTGGATAGGAAGAGCACCTCAGGTATGGCACACTTCCTGGGTTCTTGTCTTGTATCATGGGCTACCAAAAAGCAGAATTCAGTAGCTCTCTCTACTGCTGAAGTTGAATATGTTGCTGCTGCTTCATGTTGTGCTCAATTGCTGTGGATTAAGCAACAACTGGTAGATTTTGGAATTGAAGTGGGGTGCATACCAATATTCTGTGATAACACTAGTGCTATAAGTATGACAAAGAATCCTGTTCATCATAAAAGGACTAAGCACATAGATGTTAGGCACCACTTCTTAAGAGATAACTATGAGAAAGGGTTAATCTCCATAGAATTTTGTGCTACTGATAAGCAAATAGCTGACATCTTCACTAAGGCATTAAGTAGAGAAAACTTTGAAAGGAACAGGTTGGAATTAGGGATGATTAAGATCACCTAAAAGGTCCAATTCAGAATGCATAATGAAAAAAAATGAAAAAAAATGAATGAAAAAAAAAATTTGTTAGGAGTTCTTAATTCATGTAAATATCTAGACTAATTCTTACTCAGTCTCATAATTTAACTAGTATACTCATGTGACATGTGTTTATATGACTCACTTATCTCTTACAAAGTTTTCTATTCTGACATTTGAGGCATAATCAAGAGAAGTTCTACTTGAAGAACCTGGTTCATCAATATATGCTCATGAGAAAGTTCAGGTATGTTTCTATCATGAGTAGAAGTCCTTGTTACACCGAACGTCCAGAAAATTTTATCCGTTGAGCAATTGAACTAGTTTCATTAAACTAGGAGTCTAACTATAACGGGTCTCTTCCCTAAAATCTAGCGATTTTCATTAATCACTTAGGAGACCGGAACTCTAACTTGATTAGACTCCTACTTGACCTCTGAAAAGGCTGCCATTACTGCCCTAATCATGATCTCTCTTTAAAAACCCACCAAATTACTCATAGTTGTCACTCTAATTCTAAAATTTCTGATCATCTGCCTTCTTCTCCAAAAAATCCCCAAAATCCCCAGAAATTCTCCGCTATGACTAATCCCCAAGACAACCCCGGAACTCCCCCACCAGTCTCCCCCAACACCTCATCTTCAACTCCTCCTAGTGAACCCCCAAAACCCAAATTTCGTCGCCAGAAAATGTTAGCTAGAAAAACAGTTGCATCTGGTTCTTTGAGGAAAGTATTGAACAAAAAACTACAGGCTAGTCAAAGGAAGGAAGTTACAACCAAAGAAAGCGACTCAAGCTCTGAATATGAGAAATTTATCTCTGCCAGTGAAGGAGAAGAACCTGGGTCTTCTGACACTGACAAGAGTCAAGAAACCCCAGGAGAGGTAAATACTTGCTTATTGTTTTCTGATGTATTAGAAATGGAGGATAATAGGTTTGTTCTAGTAGGGACTGCTAAAAATGTTGAAGGCGCTGAATCTAGTAAAATAAGAAAGAAAAAGAAAGGGAAAGTTTTAGCTATATGTGGTAGTGGAGAAGAGGGAGGCATGAAGTCAGGGGGAAATAGGTCAGGAGAAGCTGCTGAGGGTCTGATAAATTTGAGTGAACAACCAGATGAACCTGGTTCATCTTGGAGGAGACTTTGGCAGATATGCTAAAGAAAGTTGAAGCCAGTTATGATCCAAAAAAACGCAAGGCCTCCTCATAAAGGACCCATGTTGCGTCCAAACCAACTAAGAAGAGCAAAGTTTCATCACCTAAGTCTGTTGCACCTAGGGGTAGAGCCACAAGAAGTAGGGTGAGGCAAAGTGAAGCAGAACTGCAAAAGGCACTAGAGGAGAGTAAGAAAAAGAAGAAAGAAAAGGGAAAAGCAAAAATGCTTGAAAGTTCTGAGGCTGTTGTAGAAGAGAAAGAGGAAGAGATGGAACTGGTCCATCAAGAGAGAAGTACGACTGTAGAAGTTCCCACTGCCAAATCAAAGAAAACCAGGTCTTCTGCAAAGAAGCCCTCCAAGTCTGTACCTGCTGAATCCTCTCTAGCTAAAAGAACTAGGTCAGCTGCAAAGGGAAAACAAGTGCAAGTTGAGGAAGAAGAGGATGAAGAGTGGAGTGAAGAAGAAGGAGAAGAAGAGTCAGAACAGGAACAAGATAGGTTTGTCAATTTTGGCAAACGAAAAATTCTAAAAGGTAGATTGCTCAAAGACCTGGAGGAGCCGGGCATGGTAAGATTGTTGACTTCACTGGAGTCACAAGGATGGAAGGACATGGTCCTTCAGATGGATGGAAGATTGGCCAGAAAAGAACTTGTTGAATTCATGGCTAATGGGACTGTGCAGAATGGGCTGGTAACCAGTATAGTGAAGGGGGTGAAGGTGAAATTTGATGCACCTAAGTTGGGTAGAATCCTGAACATTCCAAGTGAGGGCTATGATGATTACACAAGGCAAAAGTGGCCTTGCCTGGATGGTCTGCCTACTGAACTTCAAATCACTAGGAACTTCTGTGACACTACAGATGCTGAGGAGGTTCCTGAAGCAAGGGCTGTTCAAAAGAGTGAGATGAGGCCAGAGCATAAAGTGCTCTTTGAATTTGTAAACAAATGCCTACTGCCTAGACAGGAAAGGAGGCACACAGCAAACTACATGGACCTGGTCCTCATGCAGTGCTTGGTGGAAGGAAAGCAGATCAACTGGCCTGCTTTCATTGTTAAGCTGCTAGACAGGGTTCTCAATGGTTCAAAGGCTCATGCCATCCCTTATGGGTTTATTCTGACAGCTGTGCTGGACAAGCTGAACGTTCCCTTGAAGAAATGGGAGATGGCTTCCAGCAAAGAGCATTTTGGCATCAAGACTCTTCAGGCCTGTGATTATATCCTTAGTGTAGGCCCTGTTGAACCTGGTTCATCAGTGAAGACTCTAGTAAATAGCAAGGTCAGAGCTTTGGTTCAGGAGGTAGGGACAAAGGATGCTGAGATTGCAAGGCTTCAAGCTCGAGTTGCTGAACTGGAAGAAGAGAGGAATGGGTTAAGAGCTGAACTTGCAAAGGAAAAAGAAAAGAGTGAAGGAATGCTCCAAACCATGCTTAATCTGCTACAAACCCAATCCTCTAGCTCCTCAAAGCCTTAGGTTTCCTTGTCCTGTTCTAAACCAGTCTAGAAAACCCCCCAGTGACCCAGATTCGGGACTTATCTTTTGTTTTTGCTCATGGTTGGTAGTTTTTGTTCTTTCTTTTTGTGGACTGTTATGTAGAAGCACTGCTTATCAATGAAAATGTGCATTTCTCTTGCTTTATGTTAATTTTGATCTTTATAGTTATTTTTTTGTCAAGTTGATTTTTGATTAACTAAAGCATGCTTTCACTTGCAGTTGCCCCAGTGTCCATGAGTACTAATTAATATTCTGGGATTCACATTATTTATGCAACTTTTCGATGATGCCAAAAGGGGTAAGATATTGTGCTTAAACTCTATTATCTGAACAATGATGTTTATGACCTAATTAAATCTGGCCCTTAATGATAAGTTAAAATTTTAAGTGTTGATATTTCAGCTGAGTTCCGCAGGTTCTTTGATCAGTAAAAGCACAGAGTTTGTCATCATCAAAAAGGGGGAATTTGTTGGCCCAAGTTCAGTTGAAGTTTTGAAGATTGACAAATGAACTCAGTAATGGACCTGGTCCATTTGGTGAAACACAGTGTTTATCAACCATTGCATATGAGATGCACGTGAGGAAGATATACCGTAGAGATCAAGCAACAATATCTTCTGAACTAAATCAAAAAGATTGCAGTTGGGATAAGGAGAACAGCCTCCTTATGAGGAGAGAACACAATCCTAATCTAGGATAAGGGTTGGAGTTTGTATTAGTCAATGACTCAAAATCGTCTAAGGATAAGAAATAGAGTCTCAATCAAACTCTAATTACTAACTCAATAAATAAATAAGTTTGTTCTCTTTTACGGGGATTGCACAGACGCAGAAGTAAAACATAACTGAGAGCAAAAGAGCAAGTCTGTTTTGAAAGCAATATATGTGAGATATAAGTGTGCACTCCTGAAGCTACTTGAACAAGAGAGAAGAACCAGTTCCATTGTGTTTATTCTTATTCTAGTTCAATTGTACTAGGAATTTCTGTTTGTGCCTTTCAGCTTATTTAGAAGCAATTGTATTAGGTACTTTGAGTATTCAAGTTAGAGTTAACTTGAAAGTGTCGCAACAGTTGAGGCTGTGCCACACTGGGATTAGAGTTAATCCTTAGGTTTACAAAGAGTTTTTGTAAATGCTGTTTTGGCTCAGTGATTTTAGTGGAAGTTTGGGAAAATCCTACTGAGTAGTAGGTCGTGGTTTTTTCATCTTTTGAGCCAGGTGTTTTCCACGTAAAAATCTCTGTGTTCTTTAGTTTATGCATTTATTATTCCGCAAACTGCAATAGTTAGAACACCTAGAAGAACCAGGTTCTTCTAAAGCGAAAATTGGGTACCACACAAATCACCCCCCCTCTTGTGTGGTATTGACGTTTACAACATCAAGTAGCAATGGTGGAATGTTGCTAACCATATCGAATCTGGAGACCTCGTGCCTCATTTTCTGCAAAACAAAAGAGTTAGTCCCTTATCCCCCACCAGACTCGACTATTTATACCTTCATGATTAGGATATTGGCATTTAGTTCTCCAAATTAATGCACAGACCATGGTTGTGTCCGTTGGGATTATGAAAAACCTGATGGACTTTGGGATAAGGCTTGTCTTAAAGGATTATTATGTGGAAAGCATATTAATCCGGCTAGGTTTGACCATCATGCATGCACAATTATGATCAGAGTGAGGTTACTATGGGGGTCTAGACTGGTACCCTCAAAAGGACAACTTGAGGGGGAAAGGCACAGAACCGTCGACTGCACCGCTGATCGACTAGTTTTACCGCAAATAAGCCTTTCCGAATTTAAGGGTAATAAATTGGAAGAGCGCTACCACTCATCAAGCGTTGCTATAGGATTTTTGATACGCACGAGTGGAATATGATGTGGAGTATATGCAACAATAATAGCATGTTGTCAAGTATTTTCACGTAAGAAAATAATAAATGCAGTATTTAAATAATTGAAAGACGGTTACAGAAGAAGAAAACAAAGAGACCTGTCAGTTTCAAGGAAATGAAGAAATCATAAATGCTAAAAAATAAACAGTTAAATTCAAGTAAGGGACAAGGGTACGTGGGATAGAGCATGCTTAAACTAATTCACAAAAAAATAAGTTCCTTATGGTAAGAGCCTAAATATATCCCCAGCAGAGTCGTCATGCTGTCGCGCCCCCTTTTTTCCTCCTCGCGGAGAACGTCCGGGTTTCGAAATTTCATGGGGGAATAACTCTTTTCCTTTTGGAAATTGGGTATTTGAAGAGTCGCCACCTAACGAATTATGGTGCGTTAGAGAGCACCTTGAGCAATTAACTCATGGACTAGTTTGCATTACCAGAGATTAGGGTAAGGGCTCGAAATAACCTCGAGGGGAAGGTGTTAGGCACCCCTCGCGGTCCACAACGGTGGGTCCCGGCCGAACTTATACTTATGTGAATTAGTCATTTTAACAGATAAATAGTTTTACCACGTACTTGCAAATAAAGGCATGTTTTGACATTCTAAGCACATATATGATTCAAGTAATGAAACAAGGGAAAATGCTTGAACAAGTTGCACATATATAAAGAAGAGTAAATTCATCTAAACAACGAGAGCTGGGAAAGGGGGTCCTAGGTTGGTTAGCCTAAAGGATCATACCCACACAATGCACGGTAATCACTCTTCAACGAGGGTCTACACGTGGCATTAGCGCGTAGTCATCATATCCTTACTACCCAATTCCCTCCCCTTGGTCATAGCCTACAGCGTTCTAGCAGCCTTGAAAGATATCTTGAGCGTGCACTACCCGTCCCTTCTTTATGGCCCTGGAGGTATTTAGGACCTCTAATTTGGGTAGTACTAGACAATCTTAAGGTGTTTAAAGGAGAAAAGTCTAAGCGTCAACCAAAACAAGTAGGACTGCATTTAAAGGAGAGAACAATTATAGGCTCACATTTTACCTCTGCAAGTAGAAACAAATAAGTGCACGTCTCAAACAACTATTTAAGAGAAAAACCTTAGAACATGATGTCTAGGTGAACCGAGGGTATACAATATTGAATTAGGACCAAAGTGTGAAAGAACTGAATCCATTTGCCTACTGATTTTTAGACCTTACTGAGTGTGAGCAATAACAAGGCGCAATTTTATAGTTGCAGGACTTTAATCGCCCTATAGGCTTGCCTAGGCGTAGTGATGTCCTATGAGCATGGTATCTATAATTGACCCGGAATGCAATAAAATAGTAAACATTTTCAAACGGGCTATTTGAATCCTATAGGCATGCTTTCTACTGACATTGATTGAGAAACGAGTAGGTTAGTTAATCTGATTCAGAACTTGCAGGCGTGAGTTAAAGTTAGGCTGATCTTAGATCCTATAGGCATGATTTCTATTAAAGCCATTTTTAATCCTATAGACATGATTTCTAAGGAGATGAATTTGAATACATGCTGTAAGGGAAACTGAACTTCAATTACTTTACACCCTATAGACGTGATATCTTATTATAGAACTGATTTAGATCCTATAGGCATGGCTTCTAATTGTGTGAAAGTAAAGCATACAGAATTCACCAAAGCAGGTCCTATAGGCATATTATCTAACAACACATTTTTTGAATTGAAATAGACCCTATAGGCAGGTTATCTACCCGATTTTACCCATAATATGCAACTACCCACCCCTTTTCACTAATCACCCAATTGTTTGTTTACAATAATTATTACAGACCAAGAACTGAATATAAATTACGTAAATAAAATAGAAGCTAAGCTATAGGGAGCCTGCAGTAGGCCCAAATGATTTCCCAAGCCTCCAGTAGTCTCAAATGCCAAAGTTCCATAGTCAATTTCATGTCTAGGTGTGTCAGAGTTCCCTAAGGACCTCAAGGATCCCGGGCAGTGCTCGCACCCAGACTTTTCTCAAATAGTAACTGATGATTATGCAGTGTGGAAGTGCCAGCCCTGATATACCAGAGTTCTGAGAGATCTCAAGGGTCTGAAGGCAGTACACATATCAGAGGGGAAGAGTAAAGTGAGAGTGCTTGACATAGTTTTGAAAAGGTTTTGAAAATAGTACAGAGATGACTTTAGGAGTGAAAAGGATTTCTGAAACAGGAAATAGTTTGGTGGTAAAAGACAGTTTGAGAAGAGTACCAAAACTCTTTTGAAAACAGCAGACAATCGATTGGTTATAAAACACCCAGATTCAGAAACAATCAACAAACAGATCTCACATGGGGATAAAGGGATTGGGGCACATAAGAGTCACATTGGGGGTACATGGATAGGGTATAGAGGAAACATATAGTCAACAACTGCATCAAACACTTAGGGTCTTAGAGACTTAGCAGGCTAGTCAAGGACAGTAAATAGTTAAGACATAGATCACAGATGTAATACAGAAAGCCCAACATGATCACATAATTAGGGGATTGAACAGATATTCACAGACAGGCTAGTTAAGTATCACATAGCTAGGTGAAGTGTAGACATGCTAATCACACATTGAACAGGACAGAGTTTAGACATGCTAGGAAAAGAAGTAAGCAGGAAGACGGGTTGAATTCATAGCTGATGAACTAGTGCAGGAATGAAACACATAGGGTGTGGGTTTCAAAATTTAACTAGAGACATACCAGTTGAAGAAAAGAGTGCAGAATATAAAGCAGGTGTAGTTCCAATATCTAGCCTTGGCTTTCAGTTGGCTAGACCAGTGAATATCACAAGTAGCAAAGAAGAAAAGAGATCTTTAGAGTGTAAGTGTGCTTTTGTGAACTAATGTTCGTGTGAAGTGAGAATAGGAGGGAGTTTATATAGCAATCAAGAGTTAAACAAAATAAGGTAAAGAATCAATCATGTAGCAATTAGAGAAATTCAAGGAATCAATCACATGTAAAATCAGTAAGTCTTCGAGTACAGAGTAGGTAATTAGGGGTGAATGCACAGGGCTTTCAATTAAGGAAACAATCAGTAAGAATCAGCAAATAACAAATAAGGCAAGGGAAAATTAATTAAGGTAAGCAGTTCAATTAAACCGAGTAGAGTTGTAAGAATCAAAAGTGTTGTTAATGAAAAGTGTTCAAATCAAACCAGGAAATAAGAACTTCAGGATAATCAAGGGTTCAATCAAAGAGAAAATAACGTAAAGAGTCAGCAAGTTTAGCAGATAAAATAAGGTAAGAGATGAATAGTCAGGATTCGACACATAATTTTAACGAAACAAATTGTTAAATCAAGAAACGACACTGATTTAAGGAGAATGATATAGGTCTCATCATGAATAGTTCTAAGGAACACAAACATGTGGAATCAGTAAAATAAATATGAACTAAGGAACTCAGTAGAGGCATTTTAGGACAAGAAAACCACGAGACATTCAAATGGCTAAAGAGAAATCACAAGAACCAAGGCAAGAACACAGTCAGTACACAAGTAACTCAGAAACCAAACAAAAGAGTCGAAAAAATTTAGGGCTTTTAGTATAAATGAGTTGAAATTAGAGAAAACCTAACGAAAGCGGTTAAAACATATAGAAACAGGAGATTAAACACTCAAAATTACCAAATGTTTTGGAAAAAGAAATTTCAGGAAACCCTAGTTTAGAGAAAGATGAAAAAATCACTTGAAAATCATACGATTCTTGTAAAGAATCACAAGGTTATTGCAAAACTCATATGAAATAAGTCCAAATCATCTCAGATCTGTATAGATCTAAGAGGTTCTGAAGAAAAAATTAGGGTTTCGAGGAGAACAACACAGAGGTGAAGAAACATGCTTAGAAACCCATAGATCATAGTCGATGTAGGACGATCTTACTCGGAATCACACTGGGACAGCCTGAAACAGGCGAGAAAGGGGCCATAGATGCAAGCCAACTAACCCTGGTCCCTTGAGGACCCTGGAGATGGCAATACCAACGTGAGAGAGGCTACTAGAGGCCTGGGGGATGATGAGAAACCACCATGGATAGCCATAGATGAGTGACGATGCGGTCCGATTAGAGTTAGGTTTGAGAGCATTTGAGAGAGGAGGGGGATTTCAGGGCAGCGGATGGTGGGAAATGGAAGGGTTTGGGGGCGTCGTTTGGGAGTAAAAAAGGAAGGGGCTGTTTGTGGTCGTTGATCTCTATGATCAACGGCCGAGATTGAAAGGGTTTTGGGGACGGATCGGGTATTAGGGTTTGGGCTGGGTAAATTTAAATTGAAATTGGGCTGGTATTGGGTTGAAATAGGACTAAAATTAAAATTAAAATAGGCCAGATTTTAAATAGCCACTTTTAATAACTACATAATTAATAAAAATAATAAATGAGTTTCAAAAAATATTTTCGTGTACTAAAAATGATCTAAAATAGTTGTTTACCATTTTAAAAATATGAAAGACCATTTTATGCATCAATAATGTAATTATGCATTAGTATGGGCTATTATTGCAAAGATGTGCAATTTAGCCTAAAAATGTAAATATAATTACAAAAAATGTACTAAAATTATTAAGCACTATGTTGGCATAACTAAAGAATTTAGATGACTAAACCATCACAAAAGTAATTTGAAGGATAATTATTAGATACTTAAAAAAGAGAAGAAATAAATTGATTTGGAGCTTTTTAAATTATAGAAAAATTGTAAAAATGCTTATGCATGCTTACAACTGCATATGCTATTTTGAAAATATATATATGTATTAAAAATATATGAGGAAAAATTGGGTATCAACAATAAGTCCCGCCTTTTGCATGTATAAGATCAAATTGGAGGATGGTGCCAAACCATCTATTTAACATCAAAGGAGACTCAATGAGGCTATGCAAGAAGTTGTCAAGAAGGAGATTATCAAGTGGTTGGATGTCGGGGCTGTCTACCCCATCTCCGATAGTTCGTGAACTTCTCCGATTCAATGTGTCGCAAAGAAAGGGGCAAGACGGTGGTCACCAATTACAAGAATGAGTTGATTCCTACAAGAACGGTGACCGGATGGAGGATGTGTATGGACTATCGTAAGCTCAACAAAGTCACAAGGAAGAATCACTTTCGACTTCCTTTCTTAGATAAAATGCTCGATAGATTGACCGACCGTGCTTTATATTGCTTTCTTGATGGGTATTCGGGCTACAACCAAATTCTTATTGCTTTGAAAGATCAAGAGAAAACAACCTCCATATGTCATTATGGTATTTTCACATTCAAGCAGATGCCATTTGGTTTGTGCAATGCACCGGCGACTTTTCAAAGGTGTATGATGGCTATTTTCACGGACATCGTGGAGGACTACCTTAAAGTTTTCATGGAAGACTTCTTGGTGGTTGGAGATTCTTTTGATGATTGTCTTGCAAATTTGGATAAAGTGTTGGCTAGTTGTGAAGAAACAACTTTGGTGCTTAATTGGGAGAATGACATTTCATTGTTGAGGAAGGCATTGTCCTTGGCCACAAAATATCAAAGAATGGAATTGAAGTTGACAAGGCAAAGATTGAGGTGATTTCTAAACTTCCACCTCCAACTTCGGTGAAGGGTTAGCGGAGTTTCTTAGGCCACGAGGATTTTTACCGGCGCTTCATCAAAGATTTCTCTAAGGTGGTGAATCCGTTGTGCAAGCTTCTTCAACTTCAATGATGATTGCATGAGATCTTTTGAATTGTTGAAGTTCAAGTTGACAACTACTCCAATCATCACCGCTCCAAATTGGAGTGTCCCTTGTGAACTCATGTGTGATGCAAGTGACGTAGCGGTTGGGGCTGTTTTGGGGCAACGCATCAACAAGATTTTTCATCCGGTATACTATGTACCAAGACCATGAGTGCCCAAGTCAACTATAACATTATGGAGAAAGAGCTCCTTGCCATTGTGTTTGCAATTGAGAAGTTCCTCCCGTACTTGATGGGTGCAAAAG
This sequence comes from Nicotiana attenuata, assembly GCF_001879085.1. Taxonomy (NCBI): domain Eukaryota; kingdom Viridiplantae; phylum Streptophyta; class Magnoliopsida; order Solanales; family Solanaceae; genus Nicotiana; species Nicotiana attenuata. Next base: position 23,128 of record NW_017674425.1, read on the forward strand.
TCATCGTCCACACGAATCATGCAGCGCTTTGTTATCTTATGAGCAAGAAGGACTCAAAGCCCCATTGATGAGATGGGTGCTTTTGTTGCAAGAGTTTGATATTGACATCCAAGATAGAAAAGGTAGTGAAAACCAAGTGGCGAACCACTTATCTCGTTGGGAGGAGGAGGGGTGGCCGCATGATGGCCTTGAAATTAATGACTCCTTCCCCCATGAGCAGCTCTTGGCTATTTCAATGAAAGAGGTGCCATGGTTCGCGGATCTAGAAAATATTCTTGTGTGTGGAATCATTCCGGATGACTTCTCATCAAACCAAAGGAAGAAGCTCAAATGGGACTGTTAAGATTATTATGGGGATGAACCATACCTTTTCCGAATTTGTACGGATGGGGTGATTTGAAGATGTCTACCGGAAGGAGAGTAAGGTGAAATTCATGGGGCTTGTCATTCTTCGCCATATAGTGGTCATCATGGTGGGGCAAGAACGACGGCCAAAGTGCTTAGTTGTGGTTTCAACTGGCCCACTGTTTACAAGGATGCAAGAAGGCTAGTGAAAAGATGTGATGAATGTCAATGGGCCGGTGGAATCTCAAAGAAAAATGAAATGCCTCTCACTATCATTTTGGATATTGATGATTTTGATGTGTGGGGTATTGACTACATGGATCTTTTTGTGAGTTCTTGTGGAAACACCTACATCTTGGTCGCGGTGGATTATGTGTCCAGACGAATTGAGGTCGTTGCTTTACCCAACAATGAGGCGAGAAGTATGGTGGTTTTCTTGAAGAGGAATATTTTCACAGGGTTTGGTACTCCACTTGATATTATAAGCGATGGGTGGTCACATTTTTGCAACAAGGCTTTCGATACTTTGCTTAAAAAGTATGGTGTTACTCACAAAGCCACGACTCCTTATCACCCACAAGCTAGTGGGCAAGTGGAAGTCTCCAACCGGGAGATAAAGAGTATTTTGTCCAAAATGGTGAATGCTAATCGGACGGATTGGTCAAAGAATCTTGATGATGCATTATGGGCTTATCGGACGGCTTACAAAACACCTATCGGAATGTCGCCATACCGGTTGGTGTTCGGAAAAACTTGTCATATTCCGGTGGAACTAAAGCACAAAGCCATGTGGGCTCTAAAGAAGTTGAATCTTGATTGGGATGTAGCGCTAACTTGAGGGTTGCACATTTGAATGAATTGGATGAGTTCTGGTACCATGCTTATGCAAGTTCGTCATTGTACAAAGAAAAGATGAAATATATGCATGACAAATATATTTGGAACAAAGAGTTCAAGGTGGGCGATCTTATATTGTTGTTTAACTCAAGGTTGAGGATGTTTCCCGGGAAGCTAAAGTCTAAATGGAGTGGCCCTTTTGAAATTGTGGGTGTGACACCTTTTGGTGCATTAGACTTGAAGAACAAAAACAATGAAGTATTCCGCGTCAATGGTCACCGGATGAAGCACTACTTGGGAAAAGTTGGAGATAGTCACGTCATGGTGGTCATTCATTTTACTTGAAGGTATTTTACGTCGTGCTGGGACGTTAAATCAGGCGCTTCTTGGGAGGCAACCCATGTTTCTTTTCCATTTTTTCTTTTGTAGTTAGGTGTTATTTTTGTACTAACTTGATTTGAAGTATGGTACAGGGCTGACTGTGACTTACATAAATTGTGGACCAAAAATTTGGCTAAGTGCTCTAAGAATTGCAACCGCACAATTATGGGTGTTGTAGCGAAAGAGCAATGTGGCTGCACAATTAGCTTGCAGACCGCACAAATGAGAGGTTGAAACTGCCAACTCTCTGAAGTTTTAGCCGGTTAGAGAAAAGGTCGATGTGCGACCGCACATGAAATCTGCGGCCACACACAAAATTGTGCGGACGACAGATGAGATGCTGAGATGAAGTCCCCAGGTAACATAGTGCGGTCCTCACATGAAAAGATGCGGCCGCACTCGACCTTCTTCCCCTTAGAAAACGACTGGTATAAATAGATGAACGGGGCCATTTATACTTTTTTTTACTCTCTGAACAAAAAAATAGTGCTCTCTTGAAATTTCTTGGTGATTCTATCTGTCCTCACACATAGCCAACTTAATCATTCACTCATTACACTCATTTATCTGGTATGCTTCAATTTTATGTTAATATTTTTATTTTATTTTATTTCTTGTTTAATTTGTAGATTTTTAATTCTTTTTAGGCCATTTGTCATTTGAATTCAATAGTGTATCGATGTGGGGTAAAATGGTGAACTGAGTTAATTAACACATGCTCTATAGGGACTGGGTTAGCATATTTTCACGTTTCTATGATGTTGCCGTGTCAAAATTTGCACGAAATTGAAAAAACCTAGATAGAAACAATTGATCTGTACATAACTTTTGAAGCCTACGGTTTCACTTGAATTTGTGCGGCCTGTAAAAACTTATTTTAGGTAGCATTAGTGAAGAACGGATCTGCGGCCATAAGATAAATGTGCGGAACGTAGAATTTCCATCATGACCGTAGAATAGCACTTTTACTGTCATCAGAGAGTCCCTACATTGAGACTCCAATGTGCGGCCGGCAAGTTTAATTGTGCGGACCACAGAAATCATGTTGCGACCGCACATTAGGCAATTCTCTAACATTAGACAGTAGAGGTGGATGTGGTTCACCTAGAGTGTAGTGGATGCCAAAGAGCACCTTGTCTGTGAATTCTACGCCAATGTGGCTCATATCAAAAGGGGGACGAAGGTGACCAAAGTACGTAAGCTCAAGGTGAGGTTTGATCAGCATACACTCAATACGTACTTGGGCTTCGAGGATGTTGAGCCAACGGAGTATTTGGAGAAATGTGCACTAAAGGAGGCAGTCCGTCCTTGGCTAGGTCAGATTCTGGCACCACCAGGACCACCACCACCATGGATTAACCTAGGGGTTCCTATCCACCAGAACACCTTGAGCTTTGAGGCAAAGGGGTGGCAGACATTTGCGTGCGACAGACTAGACCCGAGCCAGAATAAGACTCACCTTCCGATCCCTAGGGCACTTCTGGTGGCTTCTATTATGGATGGGTACCCAATCAATATGGGTACCGTGATGTCGGCCAACATCTCAGTGATTGCTCGGCAAGATGACTCGTCCTACCCGTATCCCAACACTATTACAGAATATCTTACCCATGCAAAGGTAGAGCCGAGGGATTATGACACAAAGGTGAGGCCGAAGAAACCTTTTACTTGGTAATCACTGATGGATGCGACCAACCCAAAGAAGAAAGTTCAGACTCCTACCACCACGGGCCAGTCTGATGAGCCAGCATGGTAGCTCCTAAGACAGTTGATGTTCCATCCACTTTGCCCGAGCCTTCCTCCAGTGCCACACCTATGCCTCCGCCATCATCTACAACCCTTATTGCAGCTCCTTCCACAGCTCCTACCTCGGATTTGAAGCCAGTGCTCGTGCATACTCACCCATTATCTGCACCGCGAGTCTCCTAGACATTGGCGAGTCTCAACAATTGGATGCAGACATCCATTGTAAAGGTGTCTGACTTGTCCAGTACTGTTGCAGCACCGTCCACCTCACAGGCATCACAGGTTTTTTCTGATATTGAGGAGACATTGAAGAAAATTTTGGAGAATCAGAAGACTATTATGGACACCTTGGTACAACATGGGTCGATGATTGAAGAGCTGGGAAAGGAAGTAAAGAAGATGAGGAAGTCCCAGGCCAGCAAGAAGTCAGTTGACAAGCTCCGGAGAGAGGTGATCAGGATTACTACAGTTGGAGATCTCCCCTTTGATATGCTGTTTGACCTATACCATTCCGCCTCAGATCCTTCAGCACCATCTGCACCGGTGGCACCTGCTGGCCAGTATGAAGAGCCAGACCTTGCTGCCAACACTATTGAGGTAGTGCGTCAGATGTTCGCCAACCCAGCCACACCTATAGCTGAGGATGATGAGATTTAGTTGGCTGAGCCTTAGAGCGATGACATTACTGGGGACACAGAGATGTCCAAGGATCAATAGGGAGTTTTCTTCACCTTTTTCCTCTTTTACTCTTATTTTTCTAAGCATTGGGGACAATGCTTGTATTTATTCGGGGGGGGGGGGGGGGGGGGGGGTGGAGTTTATTTGACACATTTGGTACATTTTGATACAATTGGCATGTTATCTTTTTTTTGGATGATATTATCTCTTTTCTTATTTGTATGTATATATTATCTCCCTCTCTCTCTCTCTCTTTCGCTATGTATATTCATTCTATCTTTAGTAGTTTTGCTCATTAGCCTCTTTATCTTTGTTTTTGTTTACTAGCTTCTTTTTCTTCTCTTCCATATTGTTCTTGTTTTGTTTAGTAGCTTCTTTTTATATTTTAGTAGATGATAAGCCTTTGGTTTTCTTAATGCCATGGTTCTTTCCAAAGGTAGTTGTTGTGTGAACCGGATGACTCGTCCCAACGATGGATGGCATGACAACCTTCTTAAGGGAATGAGTCCGTTTTTGTATTTAGGTAATAATAGTAATAGTAATGAATAAAAAGACCTAATTAATTCATGCTCGAAGAGTTAATCATGCTTCAATTGGCACCAACACACTTAACTACGTGCTTATGGTTAGAGGCAAGATTTTATAAAAAATAGCTCTAGTTAGTGTCTTTGTTACTCTTGTGTTGACTTTGGCAATCATCAAGTGGTTTAATTGGACAATAGTGATCTTTAAACTTGAATGTGGTCGTTGTGGGCCCTCGATTCTATCCTCTTTTACAATCTAGTTGCGTGAGGAGTGAGATGAATTGTTGCTAGTCCAAGTATCCGTGCGAAGGGTCTAGAACTTGCCTGAATGTGTTTCAAGGCGAAATCCTAAGTTTTGCTTAGTTTGAGAAGTGATTGTAGGCTCTCCTTGGCCCGTTTGAGTTTTCTATTGCCAACCAATATCATTATCCCTAGTCAACCCCTTTGACCCTCTAGCCTTTCTCATTTTCTAACCATGTTACAAGCCTTTACCCGTTTTGTCGTAACCCTCTCTTGACACCCGAGCTTTCCTTAACACTCTTGTGAAACAAATGGATTAAAAATACGTAAGTTTGGGGAAAATATGAGGAAGTTGAAAAAGGTATCAAGGCACAAAAAGAGAAAATAAATGATCTCTATGAGAAGAGAAGACAAGAAAAGAAAAGAACAAAAGAAAAATGCAAAAAGTGAATAAGTGGAAGGGTTGAATAGATCCAAAAAGAGGTAATGATCCCAAGCATTGAGAAATCAAAAAGGGAGAAAAAGAATTAAATGAACAAGAAAGAGTGATGCTAAGTCTCTCCAGTCCCCAACGAAAAGAAAGTGCCTCTAAGAATTGGCAAGTGTGAGCCAAGAAATGAAAAATAGAGTGCTTAAATCACTTACCCATACGGTATCCTACCCTAACCCAAATGCCTTCATTACATCCCGAGAGAAGTCTAACTTGATTTCAAATCGAGTGAGCTTACATTAGTGGCGATTTACATGAGGAGCAAGCCTATGGTACTTGAAGCCGTACTTGTGACATTCTCTTGTGAGAGATGAGTGAACCCTTCATGAATCTTTGGATAGAGTGCTAAAATTCTTAAGTGAGCTTAGCAAATGGAAAGTAGAGGAGGAAGAGTTCGCAGTCCACCATGTCCTACATGATAGAGCAAGAGTCCTTGATGAGTAAAGTCAATTCTTTAAGCTCAAATGTCACAGTTGAACTATATGTGCATGAATACTTAACTTGTCGCCTTGTTGATAATACATGAGTAGTGTGGGTAAATGTTGTTCCCAACTGATATATGAATGGCTCACCTTTGCCTCGCTAAAATGACCCTTAACTTTTGGAGTTGGGAACTAATTTATTTTCTTGAGGACAAACAAAGATTTAAGTTTGGGGGAGTTGATAAGTAGGGATTTTAACTGCTTATTAGCACCTTTTAGCTTTTGTTTTAGTCCGAAAGTATTGAATTGTGTTCCCGGAACTAATGCAATTGTGCAAATTACAGGAATGTTGGAAGTTTGGTCTCCCAAGATGAAATTCGACTCAAAAAGGAGTGTTCCAAGGCACAAGGCAATAAAGGGTGCAGAAGCAAAGATGTGCAGTCCGCAGAAGAAATTGCGGAACGCAAAATTCCATCTGCGACCGCAAACCAAGCAGCAGAACCGAACAGGATTTTCAGCAATGTGCGGACCACACATGAACTGCGCAGCCGCAGAACTGGGCTTTCATTGACAAAGATTCAAAGTTCATAGAAGATGCAAAAAGACCAAGTCCTGAAGCCTTTGTAAAGTGCAAGCTGCACAAGAATTGTACGGCCGCAGAAGTTGCTTCGCAGCCGCAATCCAAAATTGTGCGGCTGCAAAACTCACCTTCGCGCCAGCTGAAGAAATATGCGGACCGCACATGGAATTGTGCGGCCGCAGAACCTCCCGAGGGGTATTTTTGTCCGCGATTTTTGGCCCAGTATAAATAGACTTGTTTCACAAATTTAGGTCAAGTTTGAACATAAAAAGTTGCTGTATCCGTTTCTTTTCACTACTTTAGGAAGTTTTACATTATTTTAGGGTTTAAACATTAGATTTCATCATTTTAATCTTTCATTATGAGTTTAATTAGCTTCTCTTCTTTATTTTCTTCAATTCCCACTATGAGTAGCTAGATTTTTACCAGGGTTGTGACCCAACCCTAGTGTGTAAACCTTATGGATATTTAATTTAATGCTTGTTTAGGATTGGGTGTTGATTATTTAGTTTACTTCAATTTTGGAATTACTGGTTGCAAACATTAATTCATGCCTATTTAACTTAGTTTCTTCTTGAGAAAGAGGGACCTAGTCTAAGATAACTTAGCTAACAAAGAATTGGGTTAATTGAGAGATTGATTAGCCTAATTAAAGGGTTCAAACTAGAGATAGTAAGAACCCAACTTGAGCTCATAGCAACTATTTTGTTTGGTACCCATTTGGACATAAGAATCCAAATTGGGCAAAATCACTCTCTGACCGATAGGTATTGAGTGGGTAACGTATAGTTGAGAGCTATAATACACCCTAATCAACAAAACAAGTATTAATGTCTTTATCCCATTAGGAAAACACCTAGATTATGGTCACATTCCTAGGCCTTTAAACTATATGGAAAAACATGAAAAACATTCATCTCTAGTCTATTTACCTTAGCTTTTAATCATTAGAGTAATAGTAGAAGTAGAAATCAAAACTCTGTTGTGGAAGTGCAATTTTAGGTAGTCCTTTCGCTTGCTTCAAATATATACTCCTGACACCCCTTACAACTCCTAGTGGATTCGACCCCGACTCATACTTGGGTAATTATTATTGCATACGACCGTATCATATCTCTTATTGAGGTATGTTGTGGATGTCATCAAAGATTTGCTCAGCATATTCAAGATCTGTTGATACTGCTCTTGTGTAAAGTTTTCTGCCTATGCCTATGGTTTGTTTCCAATGTGCTGAGGTATGGTGCTTTCACCACTACTCCAGTTTCCTCCTGCTGCATTAACCTTCTTTTTTCCCTTGAAATCACCAGGATATCCTATGATCTTGTAGCAGTTCTCTTTAAGGTGCCTTTTCATATGACAAAACTCACATTGCATTAGCTTGAAACAGTTATCCTTCGTGTGTCCTTTCATGTTGCAAAATTCACAATATACATATGGCTTTCTCTGCTTCTATAATCCATTCCTTGCAGCGAAAAGAGCTACTGGCTCCATATGTTCATTCAAATTGTAAGCTCCATCTGCAACTAGTTTTTGACTTTCATCTTGCACAATTAGTGCATAAGCTTGGTCGACAGAGGGTGTAGGTGACATCATGAGAATTTGGCAGACCGTATCTATCATTCAAGCCCATGAGGAACTGCAACAGTCTTTGGCTCCTCAAATGAGTTACAAAATCCTTCGATTTGTCACAACAAGAAGGTATAGGCATAATAGAGACAACCTCATCCCATTAGTCTTTCATTTTCGAATAGTAGATGGAAACAAAGGAAATGCCTTGTGTCATTGTTGGAATTTCCTTATGAAGATGATAAACCCTAGACAAATTCACCTTATCAAACCTCTTTCAGATCATCCCACACATCACGTGCATCAGTGTGGAACAACACTCCACTAAGCAAATGCTTGCTCACATTACTTATACACAACTTAACCAATGCATTACATCGATCCCACTGTTTTTCAAGTCATTTATCCACATATTCCCTCCAAACTATGCCATCTATAAAGCCTAATTTCATTGCTCTGCTCCAAACACTACAATTCTACATACTTGTAAGGACAATTCCGGTTTGAATTACATCTGGCGAATCTGATGGCTGAAGGTAAAGTGGATGGTTGTGATCGATCGTGCTTGAAACTGAAGTTCCGACATCGGAATTCACCATCTCTCCAAATTAGGGTTTCAATTTGACAATTTTTCAAAGAAATTCTGCGAACTTTGAAGAAGAATCTCTCGATTTCCTTACCAATTATCGAAAGCGAAATCCCTAGATCCTTTCAATTACCGCTCTGATACCATGTTAAGCTGACGAGAAGAAGAAAACAACTAAAATCACGAAACATAGAGAATTGAGAGCTCATCTCACTTTCATTTGTATCCAAAATGAACTCAACTGAATACAGAGAAAGGAAATAGTCGGTTACATACAGTAACCTAACTAACTTTCTAACTATGGTCAACTAACTACAACTCTAACTGCCTGCGTTAAGTTAAAATAAGAGTACAACCTCTAAGGCACAATAGTGCAAGTATCTAATACTTCTAGAGTTTCCTTTGCTATATCGCTAAAAGAATTTAATGAGTAAAACTTTAGCATTTAGCATCGATGCTTTCCATTTATTTTCATACTTGAACTTTCTGATAATAGTAAGCCATTGCTGTATTCCTATACAAGAAAAATACAATATACAGAATCTTAGCGAAGATATAACTCCACAAAAAGCATCTAATCATATACACTAACTGAAAATTCATTCAAACAAGATGCTTCCAATCAGAAAACAGAATATGGAGTTAAAGTCTTCATCGACTAACACAACTAATATCCTTCCTCTCTTCCACCGCCGCAGGATATGGATTTTGTTCTTTTTGACGAGTGTTATTCTGTGAAATAACTCAATTTCAAATCATTCACTTGCTTTAACTACTCATGCTATGGACATAGGAGCATCAACTCCGTTCCTATGGGCTTTTGAGCATCATGGTAGCTGCAGTGAAGTAGGCACAGGTATCAACATCTAAGCCCCCAGTAAACATATGATGAGCTCAAACAAGAAATTCAGGAACACCTATACCCATCATGGCATAAACCATACCTAGATACATGAAAACTGGTTTTTCCAAAAATGTAGAAATGATATAACTTATGATACCAGATCCATCAAAGCTACCGCGTTTCCATTGAAATTTCCCTCCTCAGTCGGAGGCAGAACCGGCTCACCCTGAACCATGCTCTAAGATTAAAGAGGTTAGTGGTTTTAAGCTTAATAGGCACAACTAATAATCCCAAAGATTGTTGCTACGATACTGTTGTATGCCTGAGAGAACTATAAGAGAACAAAAAAGGCTAAGAAACCTGAGATGAATGACCATAGACTTATGCTAATAGTGCCTCAGAGTTGCCCAATTGCTGGTAAGTATGTTTCAATTTCTATGAATTAGTTCTCATAGGTAGCAATCCTAATCTAAGAGCAAAATTCTCGAAACTGCTGAAAATGAAAGCTACATCTAAGTTGAGCTTGAGAACCGAGCACTTTTCCTCATGAAATGTCAATGTGATGAAGAGTTGCGAATGCAGTAGGGGCACAAACTGAGATCCTACTTCATGCCCCCTACTGTGATTTCTTTTCAAATTTAATAGGAATGTAGTCTCCACTTTCATCATGTATCCCACTTACAGTTACAGAGCTAAAAATTAGGAAAGACCTAAGAATATTTCCAGACTAACCTAAAACAGTAGGGATATCTAGCCTTTCTGCCTAGATGCAAACTGAAGAGAAGCTTCCTGAAAATGTCTCAGCCAAACATCATAGCTATTACACTTCTTTGAGTGGGGCAAACAAAAATGACAATGTTACAATAAGGAGATGTCCAAGTACTTATAACTATCACATCAAACAAAAGGAAACAAGGTGTCGCTTCTTGGATCGAAATGGTAAACCTTCTTACGAAAGAAAACAAAACATAAGAAGTCCCATTTTTAGAAGGAAACAAGAAACATAGTGAGAGCATACATGATCGTTTAGATATACATTGGACAAGATTACAAACCCGAATTCATTCTTCAGGTTGCCTTTTCCCCAAAACAGGGATGTCTTCATACCGTTTCTGCATAAGTAGAAGCACCATGATCAGTTTCTGAGTCATATATAGTCAGTTTCAGTACAGCAAATATTGTTACACTGTATAAAAACTAAAAGTATTGTTCAGCCAGAAGACAATCTAATCTCTTATTTGCATTGCCAACAATGTAATGCAACAACTACCCCCAAAGTACAAAGTCATAATGTTGAAAAAACGCCATATGCATGCTTCATATTCTACAATGTGTATATGTGTCCGTGCATGCACTCGTAGTTTTCAAATTTCTTTATTCGGGAAAGCAAAGCTGATTCCACATTGTGTTTAGTGCTTCAGTCACAGCTGCACTTACTCATAACTACATGTAAATATTCCCTTGGTATATGTCATTTTAAAAAACTAAGAAGACATTAATAAATGAGAGCTGCTATTCGGCCAAACTCGGTGTGGCCCAAAAATGACCACACTGGTGAAATACCACTAAAGCCCTTCATTTCACATTTGGCTTAATGGCAATTTTTCCCTCCAAAATATTTCCCTCCAAAATTAGTTAATAAATATTGATTATCCCAAAATATTGGTCCCATAAATCATCATTCTCTCATGGGAAGATCAACCAACTTCATATGTATACCTATACTATTACGTATTTGTTTTATTTTTAAATAAAATTTATACGGATAGGAAGATCAAAAGCCTTCGTATATGTATACCTATACTATTACGTATTTATTTTAAAATACAATTTATACGATGGGAAGATCAAAAGTCTAGTATCTATACATAATATTATTTTTTATACGGTATACAAACTTATACCGTACACTTATGTTAAGAAAGCCTTCATTAAACGCATATATCACCACCCTTCCCCCTAACCTAAACATGAATGCTAACCTAGAAACTAGTTTGGAGCCATTAAACATGAAAAATAAAATATACATTGAAGAATAATGTTTGTAACATATTTTTAGAATATTCAAAGAATAAAGCATATTCTTTGAACAGAAAGCTAAAAAAAGATACATAAAAAATTTTACGAATATTTTTAAGAAACAAAAATACATTGAAGAATACTTGGACAATATTTTTACGAATATTCAAAGAATAATGCATATTCTTTGAAGAGAAAACTAAAAAAAGATATAAAAATGATATAGCACGTTGATGAGGTAGTTGTCAAATAGCAGTTTATATAATAGCCGTTTATAATAAGGTCATTCGTATCGACCTATAGCTACCATATAAGTCCATTGACTAATATGGTTATAGTCATATAACCTATGCTAATTATATCGTTGTGATTCATAGTAATATCGACCGCTTGTATAATAGCCGGTTATATTAATTTCATTCATTAAGGTCATTCGTATCGACCTATAGAAATCATATAAGTCCATTGACTAATATGGTTGTAGTCATATAACCTATGCTAATTATATCGTTGTGATTCATAGTAATATCGGTCGCTTGTATAATAGTCGTCTATATAATTTCATTTATTAAGGTCATACGTATCGGCCTATAGCAACCATATAAGTCCATTGACTAATATGGTTGTAGTCATATAACCTATGCTAATTATATAGTTGTGATTCATAATAATATCGACCGTTTATATAATAGCCGGTTATATTAATTTCATACATTATGGTCATACGTATCGGCCTATAGCAACCATATAAGTCCACTGACTAATATGGTTAAAGTCATATAACCTATGATAATTATATCGTTGTGATTCTTAGTAATATCTACCGTTTATATAATAGCCGCTTATATAATTTAATTCATTATGGTCATACGTATGGACTATAGAAACCATATAAGTCCATTGACTAATATGATTGAAGTCATATAACCTATGGTAATTATATCATTGTGATTCTTAGTAATATCGATCGTTTATATAATAGCCGTTTATCTTAATTTCATACATATCGGCCTATAGCAACCATATAAGTCCATTCACTAATATGGTTGTAGTCATATAACCTATGATAATTATATCGTTTTTAGTAATATCGACCGTTTATATAATAGTTGTTTATATTAATTTCATACATATCGGCCTATAGCAATCATATAAGTTCATTCACTAATATGGTTGTAGTCATATAACCTATGCTAATTATATCGTTGTGATTCTTAGTAATATCGACCGTTTATATAATAGTCGTTTATATTAATCTTATACATATCGGCATATAGCAACCATATAAGTCCATTCACTAATATGGTTATAGTCATATAACATATGGTAATTATATCGTTTTGATTCTTAGTAATATCGGCCGTTTATATAATAGTCGTTTATATAAGTTAATTCATTATGGTCATACGTATCGGCCTATAGCAACCATATAAATTCAGTGACTAATATGGTTGAAGTCATATAACCTATGGTAATTATATCGTTGTGATTCTTAGTAATATCGATCGTTTATATAATAGCCGTTTATCTTAATTTCATACATATCGGCCTATAACAACCATATAAGTCCATTCACTAATATGGTTGTAGTCATATAACCTATGCTAATTATATCGTTGTGATTCTTAGTAATATCGACCGTTTATAGAATAGTCGTTTATATTAATTTTATACATATCGGCATATAGCAACCATATAAGTCCATTCACTAATATGGTTATAGTCATATAACCTATGGTAATTATATCGTTTTGATTCTTAGTAATATCGGCCATTTATATAATAGTTGTTTATATAAGTTAATTTATTATGGTCATACGTATCGGGCTTATAGCAACCATATAAGTCCATTGACTAATATGGTTGAAGTCATATAACCAAAAGTGATTATATCGTTGTGATTCTTGGTAATATCGACCGTTTATATAATAGCCGTTTATATTAATTTCATACATATCGGCCTATAACAACCATATAAGTCCATTCACTAATATGGTTGTAATCATATAACCTATGCTAATTATATCGTTCTGATTCTTAGTAATATCGATCCTTTATATAATAGCCATATATATTAATTTCATATATATCGGCCTATAACAACCGTATAAGTCCATTCACTAATATGGTTGAAGTCATATAACCTATGGTAATTATATCAGTGTGATTCTTAGTAATATCGACCGTTTATATGATAGCCGTTTATATTAATTTCATACATATCGGAATATAGGAACCATATAAGTCCATTCACTAATATAGTTGGAGTCGTATAACCTATGCTAATTATATCGTTGTGATTCTTAGTAATATCGACCGTTTATATAATAGTCGTTTATATTAATATCATATATATCGGCTTATAGCAACCAAATAAGTCCATTCCCTAATATGGCTGTAGTCATATAACCTATGCTAATTATATCGTTGTGATTCTTAGTATAACCAACCGTTTATATAATAGACGTTTATATTAATTTCATACATATCGACATATAGCAACCATATAAGTCAATTCGCTAATATTGTTGTAGTCATATAACCTATGCTAATTATATCGTTGTGATTCTTAGTAATATCGGCCGTTTATATAATAGCCGTTTATATTAATTTCATACATATATATCTGCCTCTAGCAACCATATAAGTCTATTCACTAGTATGACCTTGTTTATATAATAGTAAATATATAATTCGACATATTTTTATTGGTTAATCTTAATTGGAATAATCTTCACCAAATATCTTAATTATAATAAAAGGAAAATCATGATTAAATTTTAGAACTTTATTAGAAGGGAAAACAAGATGACATTTTTGGAATAAAATGTCAAATACAATTTTCGGAGGAAAACAAAGGGAAAAGTAAAAATATGATTGGAGGGAAATAGAAAGTTTTGAGTCTTTATATATCTCTTAAACACAAGAACGACATTTTCAACTCTTTAAACAAAATAGATACTCTAAACATGAATGCTAGAGTGTCACGACCCAATTTCCATACCCGGTCGTGATGACGCCTCTCGTGAAGACAAGGCCAGCCAACTTACCCAAATCATTTCTTTAACAGTTACTTAACATAGGTGAATAGAATAATACAACTTAACGGCCATAATAATCAGTATTATCAACCCCACATAACCCGACCGGGGTGTCACAAGTCACGAGCATCTAAGAAGTAGGAACACAACTACTGGGTCATATATATATAAAATGAAATCTGGAATCCAAAAGATGAAGTTCGGTGCCGCGAACGCTGGGGGTCACCTTGCTCAGCTACATTAGTATTACCTTCAGTCCGCTAATCACCCGCTACCAGGTGAACAATACCTGCAACTGCACGCGAGGTGCAGGGAGTAAAGTGAGTACTTCCAACTCAGTGGTAATAAGAGTAAATAATAACTGAGAGACAAGAAATCACGTAAGGGCACTCCATCATGCTATATAGGACAGTACAACCCTTTGAGAACACAGTAAAACCGTGAAAAATCCTTTAGAAAATATCTGGCTCAGTTTAAAAACCTCTTTTGAAAATATCCTTTTCCAACAGTCAAGCAAGTGAATGCGTAATCAGATAGTGCAAGTCCGCACATAAGTCAGCCCCTCGGGCACAGCACTCCATCAACAAATAACACCAGGGTATCTGGTAAACAGTGCAAGAAGTAGCATGGATGCCAATGATATGAGAGTGCTGAATGTCATGAAACGTAGTACAAACAGGAACCAATGCATGAATGCAATGCAGTGCACATGACCGCTGCGGTGCGCAGCCTGATCCATTTGGGTACCCGCGCTCATTGTGGGGGTTCAGACTCCGGAGGGGCTCCTACAGCCCAAGCGCAATATCATCATAGTATCGCTGCGGCGTGCAGCCCGATCCATCCTCAGTCCATAACATGCAAATGAGCCACTCGGGCAATGTCAAGTAACAACTTTTAACTCAAAACATCAGAAAAATGCAATTTAAGTCTTTAAACTTTGACAATATGACTGCACATTTCAAACCATGGTTTAACTCAGGACTGAAATCATTTAATATGCTAAGTGTCATGAAAACAGTGATAATAATCCCTAAAGGATTCAAATAATCGGCACGAAGCCCAAAACATGACAATCAGCCCAAATCACGATAGCATCAAGCAGGTTTTAGTCAATTACGCAGTAAAATCAACAACCGGGACGGACCGAGTCACCATCCCCAACGGTGCTCTACCCCACGCTCATACCTGGCGTGCAAGTCACCACAATACAGCACTATGATGTGCAAATCCGGGGTTTCAAACCCTCAGGATATCATTTACAAGTATTACTCACCTCGAACCGGTGAAATCTCAAACCCGCGACGCCTTTGCCCCTCAAATCAGCCTCCACGCGCGCCGAATCTAACCAAAATCAGAGCGAATACATCATAATATGCTAAGGAAACAATACCCAATCGAAAACAGCCAAGAAATAGCAGAAATCTCGAAACTAGCAAAACCCGAGCCCCGGGCCCGCTTCTCGAAAAATTACAAAATTCACATTACCGGATTCCTCGTCTCGCCACGAGTCCATACATACCAAGAACTCCCAAATCCGAGCTCAAATGGCCTATCAAATCCCAATTTAAAATATCAAAAACTCAAGCCCTAGCTTTACCCCTTTTAATGAATTCCAACCAATAACAAAATCTCGAGTATTTAGGCCAAGGAACTTACCTCCAACAAACTCCAGTCAAAACCATCTTCAATTGCTCCCAAAAAGCTCCCAAGATGTTCAACAATGGAGGAAAATGGACCAAGCTTCGCTGATGAAATAATATAAAACCCTTCTGCCCAGCTACAGTGTTACACCAGAACCAGCAATATCAAATTTCTCCAAAATGATCCGAAACCACCCCGAAACTCACCCGAGGCCCCCGGGACCTCAACCAAAAGCACGAAAATATCCCATAACATCATTCAAACTTGTTCCAATCATCAAAACACATCAAACAACGCTAAAACCATCAAATCACATCGGATTCAAGCCTAAGTTCTTCAAAAACTTCCGAAATGCACTTTCGATCAAAAACCCAACCAAACGACGTCCGAATGACCTGAAATTTTGCACACACATCACAAATCACATATCGAAGCTACAGCAACTCTCGGAATTCCATTCCGACCCTCGGATCAAAATCTCACCTATCAACCGGAATTCGCCAAAATACTAACTTCGCCAATTCAAACCTAATTCTACACCGGACCTCCAAAATCAATTCCGATCGCACTCCCAAGTCACAAATCATCCCCCGAAGCTAACCGAATCACCGGAAATCACATCCGAGCCTTCTAACTCAATAGTCAACATTCGGTTGACTTTTCCAACTTAAGCTTTCCTTAAAGAGACTAAGTGTCTCATTTCTTATCAAAACCAATCCAAATCAACTCTAACACACCACATACCGATAACGAAATATGAAGAAGCATGAAATGGGGGAAACGGAGAGATAACACATGAGACGACGGGTCGGGTCGTCACAATAACCTATGCTAATTATATCGTTGTGATTCTTAGTAATATCGACCGTTTATATAATAGCCGTTTATATTAATTTCATACATATATATCTGCCTATAGCAACCATATAAGTCTATTCACTAGTATGACCTTGTTTATATAATAGTAAATATATAATTCGGCATATTTTTATTGGTTAATCTTAATTGTAATAATCTTCATCAAATATCTTAATTATAATAAAAGGAAAATCATGATTAAATTTTAGAACTTTATTAGGAGGGAAAACAAGATGACATTTTTGGACTAAAATGTCAAATACAATTTTCGGAGGGAAACAAAGGGAAAAGTAAAAATATGATTGGAGGGAAATAGAAAGTTTTGAGTCTTTATATATCTCTTAAACACAAGAACGACATTTCCAACTCTTTAAACAAAATAGATACTCTAAACATGAATGCTAGAGGATGGATTGAAGATGAATTCTATCCATGGTTTCGGTTGGACGTGCCCAGTTCGTACATCAAGCGTGATTATGTGGTAATTTTTTTTATAATATTTTCATGATTTGATAACTATTGATTATCCCAACTAGCAATGAAGCATGAACCTTATCTTTACATTATGTTCTTGCAGTTTCTTCCAAAGAGTATCTTTGGCTATCTTCCTCCTATTTCGGTTAAAACAATGCTTCGATATAATGGGAAGGAATGGGCTGTGACTTTCACAAGTGGTGTTCGGAGAAGACTCGTTAATGGTGGAAATAATTTGTTGTCGACAATAATCTGAATAAAGGGGGTGTTCTTCTCTTGGAACTAGCTCAGGCTACATCAGGGGCTGTGATCTTCTCTGTTGAAGTGCTAGGATAAACTAATGTTTAGCTTGATAATTTCTTCTCTTTAGTTATATTTACTAACTTCAAGTGGATCAAAGTAATGGACTAATATGATTGTTCTTTATAATATTGTTTGTATTTTTTCCATTTATTATTGTTATATTTATTTATTTTAAGAAGACTATTGGTTTAAAAATAGCCAAATAAAATTGAGAAATCATTTAACAATATATTTAGTGCAAAAGTCCCCCTATTCTTTTCTATCATTTTACAACCAAGAACAAAACTAGGAAGATTATTTTTTTTTTAAAGTTTAAAAATCGACATTACTTTGCTCATAGAGAAGTGGAAAAATCAACACGAAAAACCAAAAATTGTATTTACCACTACAAAATTTTGGAGACCGATCCGTTATTAATTAGAATTCAACCATCAAGATGAAGGTTAAGATAAAACCTATGAAGTGCACTCTCACTATATGGTAGAAGTGTAAAAAAAAAATTTAAAAAAATCCAAAATATGTGAAGTGCACTGCCACTATATGGCAGAAGTTAAAAAAAAATTCAAAATCTGTATAGGCGGATGGATAAAGACAAGCTTCTACAATTAATTGTAGTCATGGAGGAGAGTAATGGTTGCATAGAGGAGTGTAATGGTGCATAGAGGAGTGAAATTGACTACTGGAAAGTGTAATGGTTGCATGAAGGAGTGGAAGGGACTACTGGGAAGTGTAATAGATGCATGGAGGAGTGGAAGGGGCTGCTAGGATGTGTAATGTCCGCATGGAGGAGCGGATATGGCTACTGGGAAGTGTAACGGTTGCATAGGGACTCTACAAAGAGACTTTACGTCCTAGTGGAAAGTGGACCAGCTTATAAGCTTAGCCAAACACCCTCTTAGTCACCAAGCTTTTTCACCGCTAAAATATAATTAATTTTAGACAAATAATAATTTTCACTAGTTGCCTACAATATTAGAGATGAAACTAGTTTGTCACCAGTAACTTTAGATATTGTGACTAATGTTACTAAATAACTAGCGACAATCCATTTTTTTGATGGAAAACTTGAGTAGATAAAACTATCACTACGAAATTTTTGTTTCTTCACTAAATGTATGTGCGTGTGCATTTAAGTACGACTCTAATTTTTGTTCCAAAAAGATAATAACAGTGATGAACTTTATATGCTACCTAAATAGAGATGATACACCGATCGTCACTAATTTGTTTATGCTATTAGTGACAAAAACTAAGGCTGCAAAAAATATAAAACTTTTAGTGAGGAAACTATTTTGTAGCGAAAATATAACTAATTTTAAGACGAACAATTATTTGTCACCAATTGTCTACAACATTAGTGACGAAACTAATTTATCACCAATAATATTAATTTTGTGGCTAATATTAATTAATATTTGGCGCCAATTCATTTTTTCGTGGGAAACTTTAGTAGACAAATTTTGCTATAAAATTTATGTTTTGTCACTAAAAGTATGTGCCTCATGTATTTAAGTACGAAATATAATTTTAGTCACAAAAAATGGATAATTAGTGACAAATTTTCTATTGTAGCTAATATTTTCGTGGTTGAAAATCACACTTGTTGTAGTGGCTTCTTAGTTGAAGCACTATATATTTAAGTGTTAGGGTTAGAAAGTAATAAAATATTATTTTAGTGATACAGTAATATAGAAACTATAATACAATAGTTTAATCGTATTTTTTTAGTATACTATGCGTATATTTTAGTTTATTTCGTTTAATTGGTATAGTATATGTATATGAGTATAAATTGCTTTATGAAAAGTAGTGTAGCATGCATGTGTAAATGTGAAAGAAGCATAGGGAAGGTAAGACAATTAAACTAATGAGAGAGAATTGGAGGAAAAAAATTAAATTAAAAAACAAATCTGCTAAAGGGTATATCTGGAAAACGAAAATGCTTAAATATTCATTATGCCCTCAAAAGCCGTGCGAAGTTACCATAATACCCCCATTCTGGACATTTGGGCCATTCTTAGTTTGGCCAAATATATTTTCCGTTATGAAAATTCCTCCTTCACTAATGACTATTCACTTTGGCATTAACTTTAACGCCGAGGGAAATTTGTATTTAAAAGGTGAATTTGTATGTAAGCAGAAATAAATTGTAATGATTGGCCCTTCAAAAATGCTGAAAATGGGTTATTTATAACTTTTTTCTGCTGAAGGTGTGAAAATGTACTATTCAAAAAGGTTGATCAAGAAATTAACGCAGAAAACTCATTAATTAGCTACGTATATTAAAATGTGCTTTCTCAAAATAAGTCCATATAAAAAAGCTATAAACGAGGTACATTAAAATGTGCGTATAGTGCAAGTCACTCTAATAAAATTCAAGTCATACAAGATTTCTTGGAAATGATGTTAGAGGTACGTATTTGACATTTTAAGATTTCTTGGAGAAGATGTTTGCACTGCATCCGTTAAATTAGGACATGTACCATTTACCAAAGAGGGATTGAAGAAATGTATACATCGGCTCATCAAGACTACGGCAAATTCTCCGGTGAGGGATATCATCCAGGCCCTATGAAACAACCTTATGCTCCTCCATATGCTTCTGCCGCCGGTATGCCGGTACAACCTTCGGCCACCGCCACAGCGCCGTGGTCCACCGGTCTTTGCCACTGTTTTGATGACCCTGCTAACTGTTTAGTTACTTGTGTTTGCCCTTGTATCACCTTTGGACAGATCTCCGAAATAGTAAACAAAGGAACAACCTGTAAGTATATCATCTTTTCCGATTTATTTTTATTTTCGTATTTAATGTTTTGTGAGGACAAATTGATGACTAAGCTTATAGCCGGTCAAACTGGATTGATGGCTTATCTACACCATTTGGTAAACATCCTAAGGGCTTATAAGTAAGAAATCAATCATAAGTCAAAAATTTATCAACCCCAACTTATAATTTTTCAGTTTAGTTTGACCAAGACTTTTACTGGTTTTATTCTTAATAATATTTTCTAATTCACAAAATAAATTTCCTTACTTTCTCTTCATTCCATATTCTGTTGTTCATTCTTTTCTTTACAAAAAAAACTTTTTAATTTATACTCTTTTGTAGAGTTTAAAGAGTATTTTAGTTATTTTAACAAAAGAAAAGCTTATCATCACTTCTTTACAAATATATTTACTGCTTATTATTAGTTTTAGCATTTCTATCCAAACACGTAAATGCTTATTTAAAAAATCAGTTCAGGACTTATAAATATTTTTGCTTACCAATCGTCACCCTACTGTAATCTTCCTTCTTTATTTGGGGTTGGGTTTAACAATATGAACAAGTTCACACGCTACGGAATTTTAACTAGTCATGTTAATCAAGATTAAGTTGTAGTCATGTTAGTAGAGTTATTTTAGGTCATAGATTTTTTACAAGCCATTAATTTTGTCAAAGATTTATATGTCATCAGAATATAGAGAACTTCTAGTACATTTTATTTGTAGTTTCTCTTTGTATAATATCGGATTGAGATGATTTCAATTGATGAATGCTTGAAATTGAAGCATAATGGAGTAGTTGTTATTGTTAGGGAATGATTATGATCATTTAATTACTTATGGCTTTTGATGTTAGCATGTGCGGCTAGTGGTGCATTATATGGCGTTTTGCTGGGATTGACAGGATTGCCTAGCCTATATTCGTGCTTCTATAGGTCAAGAATGAGGGGACAATATGATTTGGAGGAAGCACCTTGTGTTGATTGTCTAGTCCATGTCTTTTGTGAGCCTTGTGCTCTTTGCCAAGAATACAGAGAGCTCAGGAACCGTGGCTTTGATATGGGAATTGGTAATATATATATTCATTTCTTTTCCCTTTTGCTTTCTTAACTAGCCCTTTTATAAATTTTCGCTATATTGAAAATGTATTTGATTTTGTCTCCTAGGTTGGCAAGCTAATATGGAAAGACAAAGCAGGGGAGTTACAATGCCCCCTTTTCATGCAGGCATGACTAGGTGATAATATGTTCCACTTTTTTCTCTTGATGTTGTTAATTGCTGTAGTCACTATATCCTGCAGCCAAATGGTTAAATGGCAACTGATTTAGCTTGTAATAACATGATTTTACTTCGACAAGCTTTAGAAAGCATTTGTCTTTGCTTTCTTTCTATATTGATTGAACAGCATGACTCATCCCTCGGTATCTTCCTTACATTCCTTTTTTTTTTTTTTTTTTTTTGTCATAAAAGATTACTTAGCTTCATTACCGATTTACAAAAGATAGAGGGGGCAACGTGCACTGGGCACCAAGGGTGGCTGATGTTACACGATTAGCAACTATGATCCATAGTTGAATCAGTACTAAAACTACTTACTACGGGAAAACTAGGAACCATATATAGAAGGATCATGACAAAACCCATCTGTAGTGCTACAAGAGGGAGTGACAGAGATCACGTTTTGGAATGAATTTACGTCGGGGGATTAGGGGGTGTATAAAAAACGCAAGAGTTGACAAGTCTTCGTCTCTCCACTCATGCTTTATCCGACTGGAAGTCATTGTAGACAAAAGGCAGCGTTGTATCAAAAAGTTGTAGCCTGCTGTTGCAGGGTAACTGTGTACCATACTTCGCTAGGCCATCAGCTACCATATTTGCCTCCCTGTATATATGCTGAATGATAGGATCACCCAGTTGCCGGAGCAGTAACCTGCAGTCATTGACCAAGTTAGTGTAGTGAGGATTATTTGTATGCAATAATGTGATTACCTCCTTTGCATCAAGATTAATCTCCAATGGGTAGTAACCATATTGTAACGATAAGCGTAATCCATAGAGCAAAGTTGTTAACTCCATTTGTATGCTAGTGCAAAAAGCTATATTTCTTGAAAACCCTATTATCCAGTTCCCATCAGAGGATCTTATAACCCCTCTTTTTCCATTCAACCCGGGATTCCTAGAAGCCGTGCCATTTGTATTTAGTTTGTAGTGGTTTTGGGGCGGTGGATTCCATTTGATGTAAAGAGGGGTTGGGTGTGTGTTTTTGCGCGGTGGAGATACGAGGAAGTGGAATTCGGCAGCCCTATTAAGAATTTGTAAATAGTGAAGGGGAGCATTACGGTTGTTAAAAAGATTTTGGTTGCGGTGTAGACATATACCCCATAAACAGAAAGGAATTAGTGTCGCCGGGGGGATATGATGTGGGGTAAGGTGCTGATATTGTTTGATCAAGAGATGAATTCGCTCAATGAGTGGAATGGATAGGTGTTGGAGTGTGTCGATAAGTTGGAGAACGCCCAGGTGTGTCCATAATGCTCTTGAGGTGGAGCATTCAAACAAGAGATGCTGGATAGTCCCAGCAACTGTGGAACAATTTGGACAAAGATTATTGTCTAAAATATTAAGGCGTGCTAAGTAAGCATTTGTAGGTAACCTGTCATGGCTACATAACCAGAGAAAGTACATGATTTTAGGTGGTATGGGCAGTTTCCATACCCAAGTATGAGTTATAGAGGGAGCATTTGAGGTCAATGAGGAGTAGCATGACTGGACAGTGAATTGTCCAAACTTCGTGAGGTTCCAAATGAGATTATCATGGTGGGTCGGGTATTGGGGTAAGTAAATGCTAAGGATTTTAAGAAGTAGAACCCGAGGAAGATCAAAAGGTAAACTATCAAGGTTCCATCTAATGTTATGGATGTAGGAGCTAACAGGACGTTGGGACTCTAATAGTGGTAGTAGACCATGAATCAATGATCTTAAGGAGGTGTTGTTATCAATCCAGTGGTTATTCCAAAAGTTGATATGGTTGCCCGTTGATATTGTCCATTTAGATCCTAGTTGACAGCATGTCCACCCCTTTTGGATGTTTTTCCAGATAAAGGAGGTCTTTGTAGAGTTGGTGAACCACCCCTCAGAAGGAGAAGACACCGTTTGAGTATACAGAAGATGGAGTCCTCAGATATCGAGGACGATTATGTGTCCCTAATATTGCAGGACTGCGACGGCAGATTATAGGAGAAACTCACTATTCTCGTTATCTATCCATCCAGGAGCGACAACGATGTATCATGATATCAGGAGAGTATATTGGTAGGACGGAATGAAAAAGGATATAGCGGAATTTGTTGCTCAGTGTCCTAACTGTCAGCAGGTTAAGATTGAGCATCAAAAACCTGGTGGATTATTGCAGGCTATGGAAATTCCAACTTGGAAATGGGAAGTAATCAATATGGATTTTATCGTAGGCTTACCTCGTACCCATCTTAAGTTCGATTCGATATGGGTGATTGTTCATAGGCTTACAGAGTCGGCCTATTTTCTGCCCGTTAGGACTACATATTCCGCAGAGGATTATGTAATGCTTTATATTAAGGAGATAGTACGACTGCATGATATCCCTATATCTATTATCTCGGATGGAGGAGCTCAATTTACAGCTAACTTCTGGAGGTCCTTTCAAAAAGGATGGGGAACTCAGGTAAGTCTTAGTACAGCATTTCATCCCCAGATAGACGGACAGGCTGAACGTACTATTGAGACACTTGAGGATATGTTACGGGCTTGTGTGATAGACTTCAAGGGTAGCTGGGATGATCATCTGCCGCTTATTGAGTTCGCATATAATAATAGCTACCATTCCAGTATTCAGATGGCTCCACACGAAGCTCTTTACGAACGGAAGTGCAGGTCTCCTATAGGGTGGTTCGATGTTGGGGAAACTATGTTAGTAGGACCAGAATTGGTACAACGGGCAATTGAGAAAATTAAGCTTATACAGGAAAGGTTATTAGCAGCTCAAAGCCATTAGAAGTCTTATGCGGATAATCGACGGCGAGACTTAGAGTTTCAAGTTGATGACTGGATATTCCTAAAGGTATCACCTATGAAAGGTGCTATGAGGTTTGGTAAGAAAGGAAAACTTAGCCCTCGGTACATTGGGCCATATAGGATCATACGCAAGGTAGGCCAGGTAGCATATGAGTTAGACTTGCCTTCGGACTTGGAGTCTGTACATCTAGTCTTTCATGTGTCTATGCTCTGTAAATATATCGGAGACCTTTCCAGAATAGTGTCAGTTGTACGATGTTCAGGTCACAGAACAGCTATCATATGATGAAACTCCCATTGCTATACTAGATAGACAGGTTCGTAGATTGAGGACTAAAGATGTAGCTTCAGTGAAAGTACTTTGGAGAAACAACAATGTGGAAGAAATAACTTGGGAGGCCGAAGAAGACATGAAGTCTAGAATACCCTCTTATTTTCTCCTCTAGAGAAGGGTCCGACTGAGACATCACAACCTTAAGGTACGTGTATGGATTTTTGTGTAAGATTTTATCATTGGTTGTGTGAGGCCATTGTCGTTATTGATGATTGTGGTCCTATGTGTCATTGAATTATTGAGTTTCTACAGGAAGAGTTGGTAGTAGTATTGTTACAAAGGCGACTCTACCAAAGTTTATATAGATCCCGGGAAGTTAAACATTCGAAGGACGAATGTTTCTAAGGGGGGAAGGATGTTACATCTCGCATTTTCGTACGTTAAAGTTTCGTCTTCGGTTAATCAACGTAGACTCGGGGATGAGATTATCTCGAGGTTATATGCGTCTATGCTATTTATAACGAGCGATAAGTAAGTGTCGTGAAGGATAAAGGGTAAACGAATTAAAGAAAATGAGTTTCGTTCAAGGTTATCGATTTGGGATAAAATACGGTCTGAGCTACAATACCCGGCATTTATGGAATAATGTCATACAAGGTACCCCACGACCACGATAGTAGGATACATAAAGTGTATTAAAAAGTGAGTAGTATTTTAAGTAAGTTGAGATAATTCTTAATTATATGGATAACTGGTTGATTATTGGTTAATGGGGGATTAATTAGTTAAATAAGATATTAGTTGGGTAATTAAGACCTAAAGATAAGGCCCAAAAACATGGCACCCCCCTCCCCCC
>NW_017674425.1:48704-71271 GCF_001879085.1 Nicotiana attenuata
TTATAATTAAAATGACTCTTAAAAATCTTGCATATATGTCATATTATGGAGGATTAAAGTGGCTTAGTCACCACTTGAAGTGGGCCCACACTCATTCAAACACACTTAAAGGTTTGTGACCATTTTGATTCATTTAGTCTCTTAGACTTTCAAAAGATTCAAGTGCTGTTCTTTCCATTAGAGACTCACGTTAGAAAATATTGAAGGGAAATCATAACATCTCCCTACTACAATACCAAATTACAAACATGGAGCACTTGGTAGGCATCTGGGTTGCGCTATTGTTATGATTAAATTTGGTCGTTCCCTATTTCGATCTCGCCGTTACGTGTTCGTCACAATTGGCGGGTGTTAAAAGGATTGCCAAGAGAATCGGTTCACCTATGTTAAGGCTATCCCTTCTTTCTTTTGGCATTATATATACGACACAAACGCAACGAGCAAGTGCACAGTTTTCATAAATGACTCTGTTCATAGGAGTATTAGAGGTGCCTATGTTCTTGAATTTGATGTATCTTATTATTTCATCTTCTGTTCACGGGTCTCAGAAAAATACGTAGTTGATAAAGTTTATCCGAAAAGTATATTGATTTTATTAACACATTTTTATGCATTTTATTCATTTATACATGTACATTGACCCATGACCAGATGGAGTTATATACGCGTATATATATGTACTTATATGTATATGGGATATGGGAAAAGGTTACGGCGTTGTATACGCCCACCACCTGATCAGTTGGTATATGTTGATGATTTTGTCACAGTGGCCGGGATGATATGATGGAATGCCCTCAGAGGCTTGATGATATTATGTACACTTATACCTATGCATGACACGATATTTACATGCATATGTATGATATTATAACTGTTTCAGGATTTGCAAAGTTATTTCGACTTACAGGCGGAATTCCTTATTCCATGTTTCATCTATGTCTTTTATGAACTGATTTTCATGCCTTACATACTCAGTACATTATTCATACTGACGCCCTATTTTCCGGGGCCTACGTTTCATGCCCGCAGATACAGGTAGGCAAGTTGATGAACCCCTTCTTAGGATCCTTGATCAGCGAGAGTTGGCGTGCTTCACTTGATCCAGAGCTGCTTTTGATTTTGGTACGATTGCTTGTACACATATAAGGGTATGACGTGGCCCAGTCCCGTCCTTGTACAGTTGTATTTTCTATTAGAGGTTTGTAGACACTAGACAGTTATGTATAGTTGGATAGTATGTGGCCTTCTCGGCTTCCAGTTTTGGGTATATAGTTGTCTATAGTAGTCTTGCCGGCTCGCCCGCTGTATTCCGCATGTGCATGTACATATGTCTTTTGGATAGGTTTCCCTCACGTATGTTATTCATGTTTATATCTTAAACGCATGCTTAAGGATGTTCGACATGTAGGATTCGGGCAGTCGTCACGGCCCATCAGTTTGGGTCGTGACAGTTGATGTCGGGAAACCGAGCTGATCATCTTTTATCCTTATCTTCGATTCATAACGGTTATGGACATCCGCCCATATGGTCGCTTGGAACTCGAGCATGCTTTCCATAAATTTTCGGGAGGTGTCGGAGCTCTTCGGGTTCAGACCCTTAGTGAATGCCTCCGCTGCCACTCGTATAGTACAACCGATAGCAGCATTCTTTCTTTCTAGAATCTGAACTCCCGCAGTAATTTGGACTTTCCTTGTGCAATTCTGAATATGTCCGCCTTCCAGGCTTAGATCTTTGGTACTTTGGTATGTCCGGCATTTTGAACCGATTCGGAATCAATTCTGGTGTTATGCTCGGCTTGAACGGTAACTGGGTGTACTTTTTCAAATCTGGGACCTTCAGAACTGGTGGTGCGCTTGGAATTTGATCCATTCGGGCGTGAAACTCCTTCGCGTTCTGATCCATCCGCTCGTTCATTTCCCTGATGAATCTCATGAGTTCGGTTTTGAAGGGATCATTACTGTTGTCGTTACCGGATCCGCTATCGATCCCCCCGTCGAAGCCGACCTCATCCCTCGGGGTGTTATTATCAACTTTTTGAGCCGTTTGATTTGCAGGAGCGCCGGGAGGAACGAGGCCTCTTCCGCTCTCGTTGTTGGAAGCGCCTGATAATGCCTGCTTTAGTTCTGTCATGACTTGGTCTTGCCTTGAGAGATGGACCATGATGGCCTTTTCATGTCCTACAATGGTTGTTGAAGTCACTATCTATAGATAAGGCTGTATTCTGGGCCGGGCCCGGGCCTAAATGGGCCAAACGGGACCGGGCTTAGGCGGGTCGGTCTTTGGCGGTCCCGGGCCAAACGATCCCGGGCCTAACAGTCCTAATGTGTGGAACCGGCCCACTGAGGGCCTAAGCCCACATGGTCCCGGGCTAAATGGGACGGGCCCACGGGCCTAATGGGCTTTTTCGTTCCGGGCTAATTTTTTTTAAAATTTTTTTTTGTCTAAGGCAATTTCTTGTAAACTATATATATATATATATATATATNTATAGAATTGTAAGTTAAATCTTCTAAAGAGTCAAATTTAAATACAAAAAAAAATTGCAAAGAGATATTCAAGGGAATGTCTTATAATTATTATTATTACGACATTAACAAAAATGGCAATATCTTTCTTAGACGTCCTCCCCCTCCCCCCCAACCCCCCAATGGAATGAGCACAACAAGGTGCTAATACCACCATTAAAAGGAAAAAAACTAAAGAAGATGTGTCAAAGTACAAGTTACACCATAATCTNATATATATATATATATATATATATATATATATATAGTATGTTATGTATATATATTGCCTTATATAATTTCTTGTAAATATATTATAGCTTATATAGAATTGTAAGTTAAATCTTCTAAAGAGTCAAATTTAAATACAAAAAAAAATTGCAAAGAGATATTCAAGGGAATGTCTTATAATTATTATTATTACGACATTAACAAAAATGGCAATATCTTTCTTAGTCTTCCTCCCTCAGTGGAATGAGCACAACAAGTTTCTAATACCACCATTAAAAGGAAAAAAAACTAATAAAGATGTGCCAAAATACAAGTTACACCATAATCTACATAGTAACTCTAACAAATTTCATAAATCCTTCAAGGTTCGGAGGAAGTTCCGTTGGTGGTGGCGGAAAAGAAGCTTGTTCATCATCGCTTCCGGGCGAAGCAGCATCCTCCGCAAGTTCCGCTATCATTTCTTCATAAGCTTCGTCTATCTCCGGTTGTGATTCTGCAAGTCCAAAATTTCTTCTTTCCGAACGGATCCAATCTCTGAAGAGTACTGATTTTTCCAAGCTCTCCCTCATAGACGCTCTATGATCACATATTTGAAGTCTTGCTTGACTGAAAGCGCTCTCTGATGCCACTGTTGAAGCTTGAATACATAAAATTTCCCGAGCCATTCTTGCAAGAACCGAAAAATATTTTTCTTTGGCCTTCCACCATTCCAAAAGATCATAGGTGCCGTCTGGATTCTCCTTTTCAAGGCCCTGCGACAAATAAACTTGAAGCTCATTTAGATGTGAAGTATCATCAATATTATCACCTTGAGAACCCCCGAACTCCGTCCAAGAACTAAGTGCTTTTAAGCCCGCAGTTCTTTTAGATGATTGTGAACTAGACGAAGTAGGAGTTGGAACATTTGGTCTAGCATGATCTATGGCAAGTTGATAAGCATTATAAATTGTTTGAGCATTTATTTTAATTGAGGCTTTTGCATCTGCAAGTATAGCAAATTCCTCATCTGAAAGATCTAAAGCCTTATAAATATTTGAATACCAAAAGTGAGGACCTCCTAATTTCATGGTAGGATTTAACATGGCAGCAACACCATAAATAGGGTGGATAGGGAAAAAATATATTTTTAACTTTTCTTTCATTACATTTATAGCAAGTTGATAAATTTCCCCACCCTC
This sequence comes from Nicotiana attenuata, assembly GCF_001879085.1. Taxonomy (NCBI): domain Eukaryota; kingdom Viridiplantae; phylum Streptophyta; class Magnoliopsida; order Solanales; family Solanaceae; genus Nicotiana; species Nicotiana attenuata. The sequence continues at coordinate 52,622 of NW_017674425.1, forward strand.
TGAAAATTCAACAAACAAATCACATAGTGCTGCAATATAAACTAAACAGTTTGAAATAGTAGGATAATATTGCCCAGACAATTCATGTGTAGCTTGATGAAATTGTTCTAAAAATCTATAAGAATTTTTACGTTATTCCAATCTTGATTTGTAAGGATTTCATCATCATCCTTACCACCAACACGAGCATTACACATTGCATTAATTGGGTTTCTATATTCATATGCAACAACTAAACTTTCGTATATATAATTCCATCTAGTCGGACAAGCTTTAGGAACCTTTCTTTCTCTAAGGCCAAATTCATCACATTTTTTAAAATACTCTCTAAGTCTACTTCTACGGTTTGAATAAAAAAGCCAATTAAGAGCCATTTTAACCTTTTCAATTTCTAAATTTAAAATTTCCATACCATCACCGACGATTAAATGGTAAATATGACAAATACATCTAATAGGAAACAATTACTAAATGCAGGATTTAGTATAGTTGTAAGTAAGCATATAACATTAGTGTCACTAGAAACATTATCCATAGAAATTGACATTATTTATCTCTAATGCAAAACGGAAAAGGGTCTGATCTATCCCTTTACTATGATAAATTGTTTAAAATTGTCCCCCGTTATACTATTGGGCCATAAAAGTCCCTGCCGTCATACTATCCTAACAAATCTGCCCTTAGTTAGACGGAAGTGCCACGTGGCATCCATCCGTGCGATTTTAACATCTGTGCACATATGAGACGACCCGCTCCATGAAACCCACCAAACCATAACCCGCGACCCGCCATTTATAAACCAAATAATGCCCATTTCTAATAATCGCGTTGGGGAAGTAATCGTTTTAGGTAACTAACTTCCTATGGTGATTTTAATTTCCATTTTTTAAGCCGAAAACTTTCAGATTTCAAATTCAAAATCAGAAATCTGGGTTTGTTGGTTACCTATTGTTAGAATCGTTTGGAAAAATCATTTGTTGTGCTTAAGTTTTGATTCAATTACTGATTTGGGAAAATATAGTTGAAGGGAAACTAAAATCACTATTGGACTATTTGGAAAAGCTTGAAGAACACCCAACTGGGTCTGTTGTGAATTTGTGATTGCTTAAAAAAACTTTTGCGGATGAACTTTGGTTTCCTATGGCTCCTTCTACACTTCTTATCATTTTTCTTAAATTTTAATTAAATATTTTTGATTGGCATCTGATTTTTAATCTTCCTTTATTTTATAATATATGTAAAAACAGTTACGGACGAACCATTTTCTTCCGCACAATTCAGTAATTTCTTGGGAATATGGTGATGAAAAGTAAGGAGAAGAAGAGGATGGGAACGATGATATATCAATTGGACACTGGATTTAAAATTTTGGAAGAGTTGAGATGTCTGTGTTTCTTGTTGAAAGTATTTTTTAGAACATTGTTAGAAAGCTGGTACGTGAAGCAAGAGCTAAAAACTCCAATGATGAAAGCTCTGAATCTTAGCTCGAAAATTGAGTTTTCGAAAATGTGAACTATTTCTAATTGATGTTATTGTGTTTTGTTAGGGATCTCTTGGGGAGCTTAAATCTCAAATTATAACAAATTTGGTGAAGATTCAAAGAAGTTGGGTTGGAAATTTTGAGCAAATATCAATAAAGATGAAGAACAATGCTGGTTTTCCATATTTTTAAGTTATGTCTCTCTTTTTGCCTTTAGGTTACGGGTCTTAACTTGGGCGGGTCAGTATTGGATGGTTTTTTTTTAAATTGGGGGTGGGTCGTTTGATGAGGAGATGCCACGTGGCACTTCCGTCTAACTAAGGGCAGATTTGTTAGGATAGTATGACGGCATGGACTTTTATGGCCCAATAGTATAACGGGGGACAATTTTAAATAATTTATCATAGTAGAGGGCAAAAATATCTACAAATATCTGCAACTGTGTTAGCAATAAACTTACCTGTGTGACGTTAATTAATTATTCTATAAGCAATAATGCGTTTTTGCATTTTTCATTCTTCATCAATCCAATGAGTAGTTACAGTAAGATAATCACAGTCATTACCACTTCTACCAATATCAGTGGTAATAGCAATCCGACAATCTATATGAGTAAATAAATACCGCAAATATTGTTCATATTCATGTTTATATTTATAAATATCGCTCTTTACGGTTGCGGAGGCCGTCCTTTATAAGTAGGATTAAAAACTTTTCTAATATAATGCACAAAGTGAGGGTTAGAAGGAAAATTATAGGGTAAGCACATAACAGTAACCATTTTTGCTAATTCTTCATGATCTTTATTTGGATCGTAATATAAAATACCACCGGTCACAGTGTTAATTCCTGGTTGAACTAGATTTGAACCTGTACTAGGGTTAACCGTAGTATCTACACTTCTCCCCTTTAGCTGCGCTTTCATTTAAAAAAATATCTAGTTTTATCTCTAGGGTGTGTCTTTATGTGTCTAGTCAAACTACCGTATCGCTACGGTCTCCAGTAAATTTATGAGCCAACAAAACCCCACAAGTATTACACTTAGCCTTATTTTGTTCTCTTAGTTGAGTAAAAAAGTTCCAACCAAGTGATGTTTCAGGGCGTCGAGAACGTTGTCTATTAAAAGTAGGAGTTACTATAAGAGGGTCAGGCGGGGCATCATTTGGATTATTATCAGTTGGGTTAACAACAGGACTAGTAGGTGTATCATCTAAATCCGGTTGTGTTTCATCTAAATCTTCATTTTCCTCATCATTTTCATCAATAGTTTCATTAGGATAAAGAACATTCATATATTCAGCATTTAATTGTTCACCTGGTGCAACATCATGGCAAAATTGACTATCGCTAAATTGAAAACAAGGGTTATCACTATCAAGAATAATAGGTGCAGGAGGACGGGTAACAGGTCTGGGTCTGGGAGCCGGGGGAGAGGTAGTAGCTTGGCGACTAGATTCACCAATTTTAGATTTTTCCTTACCACCAAATATTTTTTTCAAAGAAAAGGCCATATTAATTATAATTATACAAACTAAAACAAACAAAACTATATTATTAAAACATAAGAGTTGGAACGAGTTTACCGAATTGACGAACAACTTCTTAAAAATTGAATATCGTTGAAGACATGAAGACTTGAATACTTCAATTCTCCAGCTTCACAATTTTTCACGAAATTGCAATAATAAAGTAAGCAATTATAGAAGAAAATTAGAGAGAGATTGATGAATTTGTGAGTAAAAATAAAAGAATGAGGAGGTATTCATAGTTGAGAATAGGGAAAAAATATAATTATAAAAAGTTTGGGGTTAAAACAAAGTTTGGGGGACAAATGGCTATTTTTTAAACTTCCCAACGGCTGAAATTAAGGGCCAACTGCTACTTTTTTAATTTCTAGCCGTTGGGCTTTTTTTTTTAAAAAAAAAAATTGAAATATTACCGTTGGGCCCGTGAGGCCCGGTTGAACCGGCCCAGGCCCGCTTGCCGGTCCCGAGCTCACGTGCTTTTTGGTTGACACCGGCCCACAGTGGGCTTTTGCACCATTAGAGACCGGCCCGGTTGAGACCAACCCGTTTGGCACGTGGTCCCGGGCTGGGCCCGACCCACAATACAGCCTTATTTATAGATATACCTAGGAAACAAGATCCTAGTATCAAGCCCCTCTAAAATGACAATAAAGGGGGTCATTAATGAATGTGTAATGGCAGGCCATGAGTGCCAAAATTCTCTGCAACGGCTGTCCATTTAATACTAGGGAATTTTCTTCATTAAATGACATCCGGTGGTAAACATTTGACCTGCTCCTGTTGATTATGCTCCCTTCGGGGCCTATCTAATACCATCTGCAGTTGTTGTCCCCGGCCTCAGTTCTTACTTGACTAAACTTCTGCCTGTCTCCAGTTTCACGTGTTATGCTATCATTTGGTCATTTAATATAAACCAATTTTACGTTATACAATAACTGATTCATATTTCTTGAACACCTGTTCTAATATCCATGTCATTCTCAAATTTAACAGCACAAGCTTCAAAATATATATACTACTACGAGCTTTTATCACGCTATAGCAATACAGATTTTACATTGCTCATACATAGATACATATATTTTACATGAATTATATATATATTATATATTCGTCAACTATTTTAGGTTTAAGAGATTAGGTGAGCGACTATTTGGATTAAATCTTCAAGAAAGAAAGAAAAAGGTCCAATATACAAATTATTCGGACTAGTTTCATGGCCGTAAATTCATACGTACCTTTTAAGGACGACACTTCTCATCTCACCAATTTCTTGTATTCCTCCAATCGTTGTATCACAACTTCATATCTCGCGATTGGGATTACAAGTTTTGGAAGAAATAAAACTTGCTGGAGTACTCTGTTTTCATTCACATTAAGGAATCCAACTTTTAAAAACTAATTCGACTTTACAAAAAAGTAAGAATATTAGTTCTTTTTCTAGATAATAAGTAACACGTCAGTTCTTTCTTCGTTTATACTATTAGCCACCCGATTTCCAAGTTATTCCCTTAAATTTAAAATTAAACCCAAAAGGAAAAAGGTGCGGTGGGTGTGGAAAATTCAAGAAAAATCACCCCTCCCCCCTTTTTTCTTCTTTTATGGGTATTATTTTTTTCATTATCCTCACTCCTCAGTAATGTTAAAGAACGAACTCATTACGTTGATGATCAAACTCTTAATTATGACCATGATGGTTAAGTTCCAAAGGAATTCATGAGCAACATATACCTCCCACCTTAATTATTTATATTAACTATAAATAGGAAAAGAGGATCTTTTCGTTCTCTTCCGAATAACACATGACTACAAAAACCGAAAGCAAGTAAAATAAAACAAAGAAACAAAAAAAGGTCAATAAATAGAAAAAAAGGAAGATACATACCCCTGTCTATTCTTAAAATTATCAGTATACAAGGAAAAGGGATAAATAAAGTTACTTTCTAGCATACCGTTTTTATTGATATAGTTTTATCCTCAGTTTTATCCTCCTCATCCATACCAATCAAATCTCTGGCTCTCTCAGCTTGCATCAACCAATCCGTTCTACTCAATATAAAAATCATGAGAAATGCACAAACAGCTTGAGCAGCCAGCAAGCCCATGCACAGGCCCAACAAGCCCATTTTCATGACAAAGCCCAATACAATCGCCAGAGGCAACCCAACCCCATAGAAAGAGCCCAAGTTTATATGAACAGCCAGAGCTGGCCTTGCACTGCCCCTCAAAGCACCACAGCCGGTGGTCTGTGGGCAGTTGCCCAATTCACACAACCCCACCACCGGCATTGCCGCCGCCGTCAGCGACAAAATAGCTTCATCGTCCGTAAAAGCCTTGCCCCAAGCATTTCTTAATGTTGACATAAATAGCATTGCTATGAAGCTACTAAATATGGCACATAAAACTGCTACATGACATGAAGTCTTTGCTTTATTAGGTCGATTGGCTCCTAACTCATTCCCTACCCTTGTAGAAACAGCTAAACTCAAAGCCGAGGGAAATATATAAGCAAGTGAAGTTGCCTGCAAGAGAATTCCCATAGTGGACACAGCTTCAGCAGCATTAAAAAGCACCCCTGATAATAATATCATCAATTCATACCACCACCACTCTAAGCATAAAGAAATGCAACTTGGGATTGCAAGACTCAAAATTGGCCTCCACCCATCTAAGCATTCCGCGGACCAACCTTGCCAAGATTTTCTATGAACACCAGAAAGACTAACATAAAGAAAAAGGACGATAAGTAGATTGAAATCAGCTATGGCTACAGCCATAGCAACGCCTTTAATGCCAAGGCCAAGGTGATAGATGAGGAAATAGTTGATAGGCACATGCAGGGCAAGGGAAAAAGCAGCACTCAACGTAAGAGGGAAAGTAACATTTTGAGTTCGCAAATAGATTTTGAGAGGATTGATAAGGGACTGAAAGAAAAGATCAGGGAGACAGAATGATAGATAAGTAGAAGCAATGGATGAAATGGTTGGATCTTGGCCACACAAAAGAAGTAAAGGTTCGATCTTTAGCCACAAGAGAGATATGGGGATGGATGAAAATAACAGAATCAAGATTGTACGTTGGAGAGCTTGACCCATAAGAGGCCATTGCTTAGCACCACAAGCTTGAGAAGATATGGCTTCCATACCCATAGCAAGACCAGAAAGAACAGAGTAGCCTGTGATATTGGCTATGCCAATAGACAAAGACCCGCCAGCAAGTGCTTCTTTACCTAATCTACCCATGAACAGCATTGATATCATTGATTTTCCATATATTAGCAATCCAGCAGCGATGATGGGTAAGGCTATGGAATACAGCAGTTTGATCTCCTCCACAACCTAGAATCAGATATTTCTATGTCAACATTTCAATGGCCATCTAGATTTCTAAACATTCTTTTTAAAAAGAAAACGGATTTAACAAGCAAACCTCTGAAATGGTTGGTCGATGCTTCTGTTCTTGTTCATCACCTGCATGAGTTGCTTTCAATCTCGGAATACTCGGATCCATCAGCAGAGGCGTTGAAGTTGCTAGAGCCATCAGGGTTAGAATCGGAGCGATGATTGGTGAAAAAGGGTGTGACAGAATTGGCGACTCCACTAGTAAAGTTCTCCTACGAGTTTATAAATGCAGATATTGTATCTTCTTGCTTTATGAATTACGCCGCCTACTTGCTTTTTCGTATTAATTGCTTTGTGACTCAAAGAGACGGAAAGAAATAGTAACTACAGAGGACACATTGAATGTACAAGCGGAACAGAGCAAATGGAAGTTGTCATGTGTGAATTGTGATAGAAATATAGAGTATACAGAAGAGATCCAAGTTCATCCGACTTTGCAATGAACACTCCTTTCACCTTCTATTTAACGAGCAAATGTACGCATAGCGTTGATATGTACCAGTGGGTGAGTGGTGAGTTCGGTGGTTTAAAATGGAGTGAGTGAGACACAGGAAAGATAAGGTGGAAGGTGTACATGGGGAAGACCTTTGTCATTTCTGGACTTGAAGCCAAATCTTTTGTTGGATTCCATGCAAATGCCAAATTTCAGTAAGCTGTCATCACATCTCTTCGTCATTTAGATTCTCTGCCTTCTGTTGCTTCACATTTTTACTTTTCAGTTTAATTTTTTTTTTTAAAAAATATCACAATATCATTTGCTTAAATATCGGTAGGTTGATAGAATAGTCAAGATATGCAACTAGAACACCATCTTTACCAACAAAAAACAAATTATTTTAAAAGTTAACACTTTCAGATTATTTATTTCAAAGTCAACTGCTATATATGGCAACAGTGAATTAGCAACTTAGAAAGAAAAAAAAGATAAAGTAACAATGCCACATGCAACAACTAGTTAGAATACATCATTTACCAAAGTAAACTAAAAGAAGAATAACTACCGCTTACAAGCGATAACTTGTATACACTAAAGTGTGTATAAGTTAAGTTGTTTTCTTTCTCTTTCTCTTCGAAAATAAAAGTGAAAAGGTAAGTTATAACACTTACTAAATAAATGTGAATAGAATAGAAATAAATGTCATTCTAGCGTTACCATAAAACTCGAATCCAAATCCAATTATTAGGCCCTGCCATTTAACTCCAGAGAATCTGGGGTTTTTGCATCGTCTGTGGGTGAGGATTGAAGGAGAAAGTGTCATCGACGTAGCATGGTAAACACCACGTATATGAAAACTCTCACAAAGCATTGCACGTGTAAGCACACATCACTTCTCCTTTGTCTAGGAGTTGATAAGTAAAGCCATGGAAGATGAAGATCCAAAAGGCAAAAGGAGGTCAAAATATATGTTCCACGTGCAATTTTGGACTGGAGTTTAACACGTGCAATTTTGGACTGGAGTTTAACAGATTTTCGTACAAATGTAAATTTTAGTTAATGAAATTTTTACCAGTAAGAACAATAAGAACTAGAGGCAACATGATCAGCTAGCTTTTAAGTATTGGCGAATGACCATTTTGTTTCAAAAACAAATACTGAAATATGCTTTAACTTGACTACTTCGATTAACCCTTTCTGTGTTCCCCGCAGAAACTTGACTAGACTTATCTGGTTCTAGTACCATAAGTCCACACTTGTAGGGTGGCAAACGAGCGGGTCGGGTCGGGTATGGGTGGGCCAAAACGGGTAAGACAAAAACGGATAAATTATTCGATTCGATCCATATTTAATACGGATAGAAAACCGGTAAACCGGCGGATAATATGGGTATGAGAACCATATTATCCATGGCTTTTTGAATATGATCATTTTTTGAAGAATTCCTAGTTTCCAAAGCTTGAGGAACCCCCAATTTGAGTATTTATAAATGTAAAAATTAAACTCATTAGTTATCCATTTCTAAGTGTATCATATGGTTCTTATCCATATTTGACCCGTTTTTAGTGGATAATATGAGTGAATAACTGTTTCGTTTTGTCCGTTTTACCACCACTAGTCCATAGCATCAAATTAACATGGCATTCTCCTATTACCAAGTGTAATCAATCTATCTAACTTGCAGCATCTGCTGCTCATGAATCTAAATTGCAAACATGGATTAAGTAGGATTCTAGGGGACTTGTACCAGTCATAAAGTAGATATATATATTTCTCGTGTTTTTATTTTAAAATAACCCATTATTGACGGAAGCCAAGATGATGAGAATACTCTCTAAGTCATCAGCAGTATACATAGGTAGGCTACCTTAGTCCAGTAAAATTGCTGTATGAAGAGCAGACATGCATGGCAAAGGTGCCGATGATATTTCCCCTTTTTCTCATAAAATTTAGGGACCATATGGTTATACATCCTCATTGTGTTCCCTTTCTTCCCTTCCATAAGACAGGATCTATCTCTATCAATATCTTCCACAGTTGATCAAGAAAGAGACAGACAACAAACACTCAAGACTAATTGCCCCGAACAAGTCATGCACTGGCAATAAGATTTCACGTGACCCTTCTGTTTCCATGGAAAATTTCAACCAACTGCTCCATTTCATTGCTTTGCATGTCCCCTTCAAATGTGGGGACCTAACACTCCTGATTATTGCATGAAACTGAAGATTCTTATCTTACTTTTAAGTTTGTGCTAAGAAAAGAAAGGTTATAAGTGATGGACCAACTGCATGGATTTGCCGAATCAACTCCCCATCTTCGTCATTGATTCACAATATACTATAGACACAACTATTAAGACATGCTGGAGGTACAGACCAAACACTTACTTGCAAACCCTCATTATGTGATAATATATACTGAAGTCTGAACCATAGGATATAAGTTACCCGTAAATCTAAAACTCCTCGGGTCAGAGAGAGGAGGTTGACAAGTTCGTAATGTACCTTCTTTTCTCTCTCTAAAAGGATGGTCACGATAAATTATATATTCCCTAGAGTATTTTGCACAAGGCATTCACAATGGAATTTTACGGAAGACTTGTATATTGAGCGTCAATGGAAGTAATAAGCAAATGTATCAGTTCGTGCACCTCGTAACAAATGCTACAATGGAAATTCCCAAGGCCAAGAATATCATTCAACCTTGCCTACCTATCACGTAAAATCATTAGGAGAAATAACAACAGATATTTCTACGATACTTGGGCAAAACTGAGAGATTTTTTATTACAAACAATTATTAAGTGACTTTAATAATAATTAGGTAAGCTAAATGACTTTTTCTTTATAAGAAAATTTTAGTGACTTGGTACAATAAAGTAAAAGTTAATAATCATCTACGAAATTAACCCTTGAAATAGATTTTTTTTTTACAATAAAAAAAAAATATTGGCTATACAAGTTACTTTTTGGAAGGATGGTAATGGGACACTGTGAAGTACTGGGATTGGAGGGAAATGATTCTAACTCTTTTAGACCACTGATTAACGAATGGACCTTTCCTTCTTTCTTATAAATAGTAAATAGAGTAAATTGTAGAGTAAAAGCACAACCGGAACTCATCATTGGGAAGAAGACTACATAGTTAGACAAGATCCAAATTCCTTCAGTGAAAGCCTAGGGTATTATTAGTTTTCCCTCAAGACTAACCAAGGTATAATTCTTGGAACAATCAAATGAAGACACCTTGCAAGCTTTCGTTTTTCTCTATCCCATATTTGGTTTAGGGGATCAAGATCGAATTAAGGATTGAAAGTTCAACTGTTTTCCAAAAACAGCAAGAATGTAGCAATCACTTATTTTGCAATTTTTATCAAGAATATCATAGCTAATTGGGCATAAAACTTTACTCAAGTACAATTGAGGGGATCTAACTGTATGTGAAATTAGACATAGACTAGGGAAAAGAAAACGACCTGGAGAAAATACATCTTACCTTCCCACAAAAATAGTCTTGTTCTCTAGTAGCATTTTTTTGCTTCTTTCTTCTTGGTAATTTCACCCAAATTTACATACGTAAATCTATGGATACACCTCCATAGTCACTACAATCTCCTCGAATGGAGAGAAAAGATATATAATGCAAATAGAGATAAAGGCCTTTGAGGGGCCGAGCAGAAAGCACAGCAAAATATACTTAGTATAGTTTGAAGTGTTGGTTAAAATCCAGAAATTTACAACAAGAAGCTTCAAATGGTACACATCTAACCTCTTGGAGTCAAGATTTTAATGGATGTCATTATCTGCAAAGCAGTCACAAATATAACCTTTTTAACAGTGTGGGGACTAAAAGCTAGACCTAAAAAATCTGCTCCACATCATGCAACTCATTCATAGATCTGGGCCTGAGCAGGTCTATTCAAAAATCTTCTTAGATAGATCCCAATTAATTTATTTGGCTTCAGACCAATCTCCCGGTCCCAACCAAATCAGTCTTTGAATGGGGATAAAAGATATATGATGAAATAGAGATGAAGACTTTGAGCAAACTGACTAAGATAATAATACATACTAGTAAATTAAAGAAGTTGTTCTCTCTTGTCTTTATACTATGATTCTCTTTTCCTTCTATCAACTTCTCTTCTCTCAGAAAATTGGAATTACAACATTACAAACACTTAATACGGTTTCCAGCTCTATGCCTATTAGATGATCAATTCATTAAAGTTCAACAACAGTAACACTAAAAGTCCTCCAAGTCAAAATCTTGTAATTTCAAAGTAAAGGCCATATCAGTTGGCAGCAAAGTATATAGGTTGTCCCTCCCCTTTCTCATGCAATATGACCCGTGACGGAAAACTGTGATAATGTGCCAGTGGCTACAGCTAACCAAGTTCAATGGCCGCATTTGTGAAAGATAGTGGACTATTCAAGTAAAAATTGAAAAGTGAAGCTATGGAAATGACTAAAGCCAAGAACAAGAACTCCACAGATCATCTAGAAAGATTGACCGGCACCAAAGCATCACCAATCCCTAAGTTTCAAGATAACAGGACCCTTCTAGGGCATAACCCCTTGGAGGGTTGAAATCAAGAATGCAATCTCCTCACTACCATTTATATAATCAACATTGGACATCATGCATAAATGAACTGAAGTAAATTGGCAAGGCCCAATAAAGGTTTTACGTGTGGAAGACCCCAGTTGCTCCAACTTAAACGTAGCGACCATTTGAACCTTCCCTAATTCACATCTCATGTAGAGTACCTTCAGATTGCTAATAAATTTGTATAGCCCCGTTCCTATTGACATAGGCAAGGAGCTATGTTATGCCAGAACTGAAATCATCTTGAAGATGAATATCACATTCATCCAAACCTACGCCCCAAGAAAAATGGCCAGGTCATCAACCCTCATTTGTGCCCATACAATTGACAAAGCACTGCAATATGATCCAAATTCATCAACAGAACTCTTCTCTCCTTTTAAGCAAGTGAACCTATCTTCCTTTTTTATTACTAAAAAAGAAGAGCTAAAGAAATGAAAGAGGCAAGAGGAAAAATAATATTTATAAAATCTAGTCGAACAATGAAATGCTACCTACATGGTAAATATCATGCAGCCAAATAACACTCAAAGATAGTACTACAAAAGTGGAGAACTTTTTAATCATAATACCTAATTACTTGGAATCTCATGTGTTTAGATGACATTTGCATGGCTTCATCCCTTCACAGCATCTCAAAAATCTGCTCAGAAGCATGGTCAAAAGTTGACATGCAAACGTTACTGAGACAATCTAGAACTTCAAAAGAACGGAAATAAGAGATAATCGTGCACATACGCTCTGGCAAATGGCAATACAACAGCACACGGGTCCAAATAACCCATAATCTCATTCCTGGCATTAAACTGATGTTTCCATGCGATAATAAACAAGAGGAACCAAATTAAAAACTTACATTGATGGGCATTTCTGCTATGAGAAGGCCACTATTTTCTTCAATGCTTTTGATAGTAACAACTTCGCCTCCAACAACCATGTTGATCGCAATTCCATCTGCACATAATCCAGAAACTTATGTGATATGATCAAGAAAAACAAAGCTAACATGGCACAGTTATGAATTATGTCGAAACACATGATGAGGGGGGGAAATAAAGGAGTTTGAAGGAAGGGATTGTTCATCCTTCATACTGACTCCAAGGTGAATAAGAGTTATAAAGGATATGCTGCGAGTATTAGTTATGTTTCGTGTTGTTTTTCTTTACTTCCAATCCTCTTATTTCTTCTCTCAAGTCTCATCTATTCTCTTGTCAAATTCACTTCTATAGTATGGAATGAGAACCTGCTGCCAAACAAGTAGCCATGCGCCTCATATATGTTTCCTACATAAGAGCACAACAACAAAGTAAGTACATCTGCAAGTTCTAAAGTACAGGACACAAATTCAAACAATTAAATGCAATTGTCAAATGAAGTAGACTATTTCTTTCACTATACATGCTCAGAGAAACTCCCTCCAACAATTTCAAGGATCAGATGTGCTCCCGAAGAACAGAAATGAGGAGTAATAATAAGATTAAAGAATAAAGAACAAGAAGACTCTCATCAGCCAATGATACATTCTTTTTTAATAAATGTGGTGTTCGGGCCAGCTTGTCCGCACCTCGACTAATTCCACGGGATATTTGCTACCTCCCACCAGCAACATGTACCAAGTAATTCTATCCAACAAGGCTTGGACAGATGAGAAGAAATCACCTAGTATTTTTTTGCCTCGTAGGGAATTGAACTAAAACCTCATTGTTCTAATCAACTTCATTGACCGCTAGGTCACACCCTTGGGTGCGCCCATGATACATATTATACTCATGGAGAAAAAAAAGATAATTGCAACCCCAATAACAACAACTAGTACTATACCTCAATCTTAAACAAGTTGGGAATTGCAAATGCGCATTTAAGAGTATATCGAGTTTATTGTTTCACACGTATATTAATTATCAGCTAAGTGAGTGGAGCCACATATACACACTATATATGTGCAGAAATAGGATATCTCTTGACTGGATCATCAATGCAGTAAATGGCAGCAGCATTTGGGCTGCTAGCCCCAGCTTATCAGTCAAGTTGTTCATTAAGTTGACTAGGCCCAATTTATTATTTATCAACAGCTTACACATATTGTGCAGCTTATTGGTTGTTTGTGCATAGCTTCTGGATATATTTTTTTCAGCTAAAGTCAGTGAAGATACATATTTAATGCATTCCCAGCTATGAGAACTCTCCATATGTTCATATTCTTCTTTCACGAATATAGAATACACTGGAATTTTCTCTCTATCTTGTGTTGCAAATCTTTCAAATTGGTGATGACTTCAGCCGACATGGTTTTAGAGCAGATTAAGGGTCTGACAAGCAAGATCATGATAATTTCTCTTAGACTGATGTTAGGGTTTTCCAATCAAGCAAACCTTACTTGCATGTCTGGATCTCTGGAGCAATTAACGGGTTATCTTTCATGTTTGAGGTTTTAAGCCTTAATCTCTGACTAATTGCTCTCATTCACCTTTGGTTGTTGTGGTTCCTCATTGTGTACTTCTCTGCCTAATCAGCAGGCAAATCCTTAAAAGTCCTCTGATCCTAATCTATATACACACATCGAATTATCCTGGAACATGGTGGTAGGTTGTCTCTTGATGTAAACAGGTTTGGTGGTGTGAAGAGTCCCACGTCGGTGGTGAAGGGGATGGGTGGTCTCCTTACATGGACTTGGGCAATACTTAGCTCCTGAGCTAGCTTTTGGGCTTGAGTTAGGCTCAAGGTCCATTTTTTTCACATGGTATCAGAGCAGGACTCATCGTCAACTCGATATTGGGCCCCCGTATTATATTGTTCACGCTCCAGATATCCAGTCTTGGGCGTGGGGGAAGGGGAGGTGTGAAGAGTCCCACATCGATGGTGAAGGGGATGGGTGGTCTCCTTATATAGACTTAGGCAATTTTCACCTCATGTGCTAGCTTTTGGGATTGAGTTAAGTCCAATGTCTATTTCTTTCACATGGTATCAGAGCCACGCCCATCCCAATTCATTATTACCCGATGTTGGGCCTCATCTTATATTGTCTACGCTCCAGATATCCAGTCCTGCGCGTGGGGGGAGGGGGTGTTTTGAAGAGTCCCACATCGGTGGTGAAGGGGATGGGTGTTCTCCTTATATGCACTTGGGAAATCCTCACCTCATGAGCTACCTTTTGGGTTTAAGTTAAGCCCAAGGTTCATTTCTTTCACAGGTCGAAGGGGGAAAGTCATTCTTATTGCACCGCTTACTAAGATTAAGTTGGTTATGCAAACGTCAAGTATCCCCAACCACGTGGTGACGCACGTCTCCTCACATAGTTGGAGAGCTGTTTTGCGAACATCAATTATCCAAAACCACGTGGTGATTCACTTCTACTCAGGTCATCAGAGAGGTGCAATGACATGATATCTTTCATCTATGAAAAATATAATTAAAAAGCAATTCAAATTGCTGCTCATGTAAGGCAGAAAATAACAATAGGAGCAACCCTCCCCATATTGCAGTCACTATACAACCTCCTCTCCCCCCCCCCCCCCCCTGCAAAATAAGAAAAGAAAAAAATAAATGGGGGGGGTCTACAACTTTAGTTTCTTTTCAATGTTTAAATCGTTAGACCATTTTGTCCATTGGACTTCTAATCACCAAGTCATATTAACAAGAAAGCAAACAAGAGTAGGCAAAAACAATTTGGAGAAGTACATAGTTACATTTGCTCGGTGTACCTTCTTAATATGTTTTTTTGGCTTCTAATTGGATCCGGCAATTCATGAATTGTATGTCTATCCGTCTTAAAATAAAATCCAGAACTTGAATGAAAAAATAAGAAGTTATATAGCACCTCACTCTTACACACATTTAAGCGTCAACCTATGAAATACGAATCCTATTGAAACATCCTTGAGTGCATTTACACAACCAATCTACCAATTACAGCTAAATCCTAAACTAGTTGGGATCAACTATAAGAATTCTCTACATCCATTCAGATCCATTCAGTTTATTCCAATATTAAATAATGTACTTTAAGGCAAACTAGAGATTATCTGAAACTAAAGATTCTACAAACGTCACGTAGTTTTCTACACTGCACATAAACCTCCAACAAAACTGAAAACAGTCTGGAAAACACATGACCAAATGTAAGTGTAGAAACAATAACAATGTCTTAATTCAAACTAATTTTTGAAAAGCAAAAAATAACTGGGTTAAATAGGAGTGTCAGATGGGGGCATTCCGAGAATGTTCAAACTTATTGGTATTGCCTATATGTAGGAGTGACAAGCGGGCGGGGCGGGGCGGGGCGGGTATGGTTCGGGTCGAAAACGGGTAATGAAAAATCGGATCAATTATCCGACCCGACCCATATTTAATACGGATAAAAAACGGGTTAACCGGCGGATAATATGAGTTACCCATATTATCCATGACTTCTTGTATATGATCACTTTTGGGAGAATTCTTAGTCTCCCTAACTTGAGGAACCCCCAATTTGAGGCTTTACAAATGTAAAAGTTAGACCTATTGATTATCCATTGGTTACTCATTGGTTATCCATTTTCTAAATGGATAATATGGTTCTTATCCACATTTGACCCGTTTTTAAAAAGTTCATTATCCAACCCATTTTTTAGTGGATAATATGGGTGGTTAACTATTTTCTTTGAGCCATTTTGCCACCCCTACCTATATGGATCATTTGCTTATGTTGTTATGCTCTTGGTTAAGTTTGCATGGATTAGAGATAATAAGTCTTTTAAGAGAACTTCTCTCCATGTAATTTTATGTCTACCTCGTTCAATTTTAGCATTTTCAATCATCATATATTGCATCTATGGATGGACCAATATATTTGGTTACATTCTGTCAGAAATCATTCTTAACCTTATCTAATCTTGTATAAATAAAATTTCATATTAATATTCACATCTATACAACACTTATGATATCTTGGGGCTTAGAGGCCCATATCATTCCCAGACAATATTGTGAAACATTGCTCCACACCCATCTTATGGAACTTACCTTCCACTTTGATAGGTATTTTTCTATCGCATATCACTCCCATAGCTCTCTTGCATTTCAGCCATCCTATTTCAATTTTATGTGTTACATTTCCATCTATCGTGTATATCTTAGACGTTTGTACCAAGATATTTGAATTATCTGCATTTCAGCACCATAATTTTACTTAATCTCACTTCAACTTCATTCTTCTTAAAGAGGCTAAACTTACCATGAATATATTTTGTCCTACTTCTACTTATCTTAATATCCTCAATTTTTAAAGTACTTCTCCATACTTCCAACTTTCGAGGGCATTTTCATAGAGTCTGAACTTTTAATTTTAACTTTGACATCCTTGCGGCCTGATCTAAGAGCTCAATGCCTCCAATCTGATAGTTATTCTAACAGTTATATTAAGTTAGTATTGTTATCTTTAAACCCAGATGTTACATACCAACTCTCATATGGTCATATTCTGGCATCGTTTTCAGTTTCACTTTCAAACCAGTGTTATCAAAGGCGAAAAGCGCAAAAAAGCTCTAAGGTCCATTGGGGCTTTAAGCGCAAAGCGCAAATAAAGCGTGTGCTTTAATGAAAAAAGGCGCAACCTGAGAAAAAGTAAAAATATGTATATGTAGTCCAGGACCAATAATTATAAGCATAAATAACAAATATATGGACAAAAAAAATTTGAAAAAAAAATTACGATAAAGTGAAATATCTATTGTTTAGTGTCGCCTTTTCAGGATCACACTCATTGGCAAGGAAAAGTATGCCTTAGAACCTTGATGTGACACTGAAGCGCCCACAAAGCGAGGCGAAGCGCTCAACATGTTTTGAGCCTCGCTTCAGGGCTTAAGCGCGCTTTAAGCACGCCTTTGACAACACTGTTTCAAACAGAGAAAATTAGGCTGCATGTTATGGGACAACGCCTTATGAAAGAATCCGAAAGGAAGGAAATAATGGAACTTCAATAGCTGAGTGGACGTAGGTCAAAGGTCAACTTTAGAAATTTGTGGTTCACTCGTTCCTACTTTTTAAAAGTTAGCTCTCTCCTATTCTAAATTCCAAACCGAGAACAGTGCTTTCGTTTCACAACGAGTGCTGTGATCAACAATTAAAAGTCACACCTCCAATTAACAAATCTTCAAGTCCCACGAGTAAGAGCTATTAAAATGTTGGAAAGAATGATTAAGGTAATATAAAGCCTACAAGACGAGTACCTTCTTTGTTGGTAGCTCATAATTAATCAAGACACGAGCATTGACAGGTGATTCGCCAGAGTTAACAAGGGGAAGGCAAGCATCCGTGACAACTATCAAATTAGATTTCTCCTCTTCTTTCTCTGTTTCCCCTGCATCTCCATGTTCAGTTGTAGCCTGCTTGTTCCACCTCATTGTAGCCTGTCTAAACCTAGCTAAAACCCTTGCACGTTCCGCTTCAGCAAGATCACTGTACTGCAATTTTCACAATTTATATTCAATCAATCAAACAACCCTCAATCCCGAACAAGTTGGGATACTCTAGATCAATTTCCCTCAGTTAAGACAAATTTCATTCAAATAACATGTTTATCATTCAATTAATCAATCAGTAACTATTAAATTTTAAAAGTAAATGGAAAAGTTTGCATTGAAGAGGAAAAAGGTTTGCTGAGAGATATAACCAGAGCGGCAATTGTAATATGTGAGAGAGTAGAAAGGGCGGAACAGACAGCGTCGAGCTCGTCACGAGTGCTGCAGCTAACTACAATAGGTAAACACCGAAGCCGGCCAGCCATCCCCAACAGATCCACCAAAGTCTCCTGTTTTATTTCATTTCATCTCAATAAGATTGAAAAGTTAATGGTTCACGAAATTGGAGAGTAAGAAAATTACCATTTTGAACTGAAATCTGTCGACGGCTAGGTAAAAATGACGTTGCTGGCTGAAATTGAAGTTTGACGGAGAAGTTGATAATGGAGCTTCATTGGGATCCATCAATGACTGTTTGCGGCTTTTGCTTTGCCTGAATATAACTCACTGTTTACTCCGCGGATTCACCCTTCAATTTCCCGAATACACCTTACCAGTAACCTCCCACTCCACAGTTGAGCATGTACGCATTTTCCATATACCTCGTACATATTTTAAGAAAGGAAAAAAAAATATTCTTTTTTTTGTTAGGGGGGGGGGGTAGGGGTAAGGCGAAAGGGGTAGGGGGGTTCCGACCGGGAT
>NW_017674425.1:71291-90070 GCF_001879085.1 Nicotiana attenuata
GAGGGGGAAGGCGAAAGGGGAGGGGGGTTCCACCTGATATAACTTGATAGAGCAAACTTGCCATTCAGCACTAAATTAAGACAATCGCTAGCCTATTAAATTTGATTGCAAATCATAGCCAAAAACGTATTACATTGGCTACCCACCAAAAAATGCACTAACCCGTTTGATCAACTCTTCAAATTGCTAAGTGAAGTTTTTAATCTATTCTAATCTACTACTCGTCCTTATTTCTCTATCATAAATTGTTAAATTTTTAAAAATAAATCAATTTTCTTATTTAACTCTACTGATTCGCAGGATTTAGTAGACATCTGAAAGCTATTTCAAAGTCCATATCACTTCTTTTTTAATAACTAAAGAAATAGAGAAATGAAATGAAAATTTCATATAACTAAAACCAAAAGCACCAACTTATGGTGAAATGGGCAAGTTTTAATTTCTCTCTCTCTCTCTTCTTTTTTCTTCTAAAGGCTTCGTCTTTATATTCCTCTAATTTGAATAAGTGTCACATTTTGCTTTTTAAGGTCAAGTTGGATTTTGAATCAGTCTCCTATTTTATGGATAAAAATTAAAAGTTGTAAAACTACCCTTTAAATATTCGTCAGAGAGATACCCAGATTTTCATATTACGAATAATGAGTTCCTTAAATTTACTAACACTTACAATTAGCATAAAGAAATTTATACTTCTTTAATAGAAACTAAAAAATAGCAAAACATTTAAATAAATAAAAAACTAATTAGAGTAACATGAGTCTTGTGAGTTGTGATTCAATAGAATTACTTTAATCTTTTTGTGAGGTGGACCTATTGTTTTTGTTCATTACCGTTCTTTAATTTTTATTTTAATAGAAATGTTAGCAGCTTCTTAATTATAAATGTTTATACAAGATAGTCTATACACGTAGGATAGATAAGGTTAAGGTAAAAGAATAATATATATATACACTTTTATACATCATACAACAGTCTATACAAGTTGGATAGATAAAGTGCTCGGGATACAAAATATATACAAAATAGACTGTCACTATACAAAATATATACAAAATAGATTGTCACTATACAAAATAGACTCTCATTATACAACAAATATACAAAATTGATATTTCGGGCTATTAAATGTAATATGTATGGCCGAAGGGACATTTCGTGTCAATGGGGAAAAACATGGGTTATTAAAATTTTGAGGGGCTATAGAGGGTCATTTTCTCAACTTGATACCTGGAGCTCCAACTCGGTTAAAATGCTTCATCTCTCTAGGGATAATATATAAGATGCACCCTGAACTTGTCTCGATAAATGAGTTTCTTACTCAATCTTTACGGGTGTTCCAATATCACCCTATACTTGTTATGATTAATTTTTTCCGCACCCTTGTAAGACATCTTTGTCTTATAAAAAGGACTAAGCAGTCGTTGCAAATATAATCTGGTTTACAAGTTCGGAGTCGAATCCCACATAGAACTAAGGCTTAGCTACAGTTGTTCAATATCGCTATGAAACACAAGTCCAAATAATTTCCTAATTATAAAGATTATAATGTTTCTTTTTATCTAATTAACTAACAAATACCAGAAAGCAGTAAAACTATCAATTAACAAGGATAAGGATTGGAGACAAGATTAAGGAGGTCTAGAGTTATGATTTTCCCTATTGTCGGAATCCTTTCCGCTATGTTTTCTATAAATTTGCCTAAGTTTTCTCTACCGATCATGAGCACTCTGACTGTCGTAACTCTCTCCTGAGTAATTGCCACAATTTACAAGACATATTCTCCCGAATTACGCTAGCTGACATTAAGTACGGCTCACTCGGATCGCACCAAGATTTTGTTATCCCTAATCCCACCTTTAAACCCTCCGTATTGATCTCTCATATACGTTAGGAGTGATGTTATTCAACAAATATGCACTCTCTCCCGAGTAATACACACTAAATAGGCACAGTCGATTGAGAGCTCTTCAACCAACTACAATAAACACGTAGTTGGAC
Organism: Nicotiana attenuata; assembly: GCF_001879085.1. Classification (NCBI taxonomy): domain Eukaryota; kingdom Viridiplantae; phylum Streptophyta; class Magnoliopsida; order Solanales; family Solanaceae; genus Nicotiana; species Nicotiana attenuata. Next base: position 73,290 of record NW_017674425.1, read on the forward strand.
AAATAGAGAAAATACTACGGCAAAACTATATTAACGTAACAGAAAAATCATCCTCCAATAGGTTCCATCAAAACCCTAGATAACAAATTAGCTATTCATTAATAGTATGCATAACTACAATACTAGAGTTCATAACCAATAATGGAAAAGTAGGGAGAAGAAAGTGAAAAACTCGTAGAAGAATTCTCCGGCTTGCTCCTAGTGTGTTCTTACCTCCTTAGATCGAATCTCCAGTCTAATGTCGGCCTCCTCTGTCCAATTCCCTCTAAAGTTATTCAAAGTGATGTTTTAGATCTATTTATATGTGTAGGAAAAGACTTAAACGTGTAGGTCAAATCCCAGTCAAGCCGGGAAACAATTTAAGTCTTCAAAACTCGGACTGGACCTGGCCCCAGACCTGGCGTCGCCAACCTAACGCCAGCCTCAGCTTGGCCTTTGGCTGGCCTCACCAAGCTAAAGATTGGTTCAGCCTGGCCTTTGGCTAGCCTCGCTAGGCTAAAGCGTGGTTGAGCTGGCTTTTGCTTGGCCTCTCCTTTTCACTGTTCTCGAGCACACTTTCAACGTTTAAGTATCCCATTTGCTCTACTTTCATCTCCAATTCACCTATAAATAAAATAGAATCCATTACGCGCAAATAAAGTGTAATTTATCATTAAAGCATGTAAATGCAAGGCACATAATGTACGAAACTATGAAATTATATCCACACATCAATCTCCCAGTAATTCTATGTTGTGTAGCATACACGCTTCATCTGGAGATGCCATGTAATTAAATGAAGACTTAAGAGAGAATTATTAGTTTGACTATAATTAATTATTTTTACCAATTTTTACGTTTAAAAACAACATCTTTTGTAATAAAATATTTACCCAACCTATTTTCCTTTTTAGTTCATTTCACCCACCCCACAAAAAATTCCCAAGTCCACGAAAAATCCATAATCCCAAACCGTCTGAAATTTATTCTTCCCGAATAAAATTGAAGGGAGAAGATGAATGTTTATTTGATTAACCCTAGTTAGAACCACAATTTGTCATTATATTTGTCTTATATTTAGGGTTTTAACGAGTTGTTGGATTTGTACGAGTTGCAAGGAAAGGGGTTCAGTCACTGTTACCAGACGTTGACGCTACAATCTTTCTTCTATTTGGATTTTGGACAGAAAATATGCTTTTTAAAGGTTAGTGTTGTTCGTCGTCCTTAAGTTGTTTTGAGCCCTAGGGTTTTCTTCGTCACTGCTACAGTAATAATGCTGAATATATTGTTGCATATGGTTCGATTTGGTAGATACTGGTATGATATAGTCATATATATACTTTGCGTTGGTTTTAAAATATCTTTGAAGTAGTCATAGTAAGATTCTTCCTTGGAGGAAAAATCTCCATGTATAAACTAAACTCATTTACGGAGGAGGATTATATAAGTAGAGTTATTACTTCTGCACTTGATATTGATGTAGATAGGTTCTCCTACTTTGAATTTCTAGGTTATGTTAAAGCGTTTGGCTATAATCCTTTTTCTTCTCATATTTATGTAAGACCACCTGATTGTCCTGGTTTGGTATAAATTAAAGTGGATATGGTCATTATGGTTATTTGTCAAGTATTAAAAAAATGGGGATATCTTGGATGTATTTGTGGAGCACATGGTTGATGAACCAGTAGTGGTCCCCCCCCCCCCCTATCTTTTAGAATTTGGTCAAGACCTGGGGGAAGTGAGGATTTGGGCACATATGAAGAGGCATCTAATACACCATCCACTAGTGCCCCTACTGAACCAAATGCTCCTTTTGATACTACTGTCCCCCCTCCCCCTAATCCTACTGCCCCCTAAACCTGCTGACCCCTCTGAGCATGTTTCCCCTACTGAATCTGAAGATGGATTTAGTATTGAGAATAGCTCAGATTCAGATCATGTATAGTTATTTGAAGAAGGAGATGAGGATTACGGTAGTGATATTCATGAGGAGTATAGGTCATTCCGGGAGGAAAGAAGAACTGAGCAGAGAAAAAAGAGGAATGTTAGAGTTCCTGCAGCTGAAGGTATTAAGTTGGGTAAAAAATAGTAGATGTGGATTATGATGAGCATAAAGCTAGGAAAGAGTCAGGCCAAAAGAATCCTTTGGATGGTAAAATAGGAGGTGATGAGCCATATTATCCTTTTGATGAGGCTGCTTGCTTTGAAACTGATACAAATGATGATGATGATGATGAAAGAGGGGGAGAGGCTAATTAAAGGAAACCCAAAACAAGAAGACGAAAGGTTAAGAAAAAAGTGATATTTGACCCAAACTGTAAGACTATTGTGTGAGAGCTTGGTCTTCCATTTGAGAGTGTTGACAAGTTTAGAGAAGCTCTTACTAGGTTTACAGTTGAAGAAAAAATTATTGTGGAAAAATATGTTAATCAACCAACAAGGGTGAAGTGTAAGTGCAAGGATGGTTGTCCCTGGCCTCTGTTTGCTAGCTATGACTCTTGGACAAAAGACTTTGTTGTGAAGAAGTACATTCCAATATACACACATGTGAACCTACTAACAAGAACAAATTGTGCAACACCAAGTACTTGGCTGAGAAATTCAAAGACAGAATAAGAGAGCAACCCAACATCAAGATATTCAAATTTCAGCAGCTTGTAAGAAAAGAATTAGGTTTGTATGTTGGGATATCAATTTGTAGGAAAGCAATGAACAAAATTTTTTAAATGATTTAATGGGTGACCATGTGCTGGAGTATAGTAGAATTGTAGACTATAGAGATGAAACTCTTAGGTCTAATCATAGTACTACATGTGTTGTTAAACTAAGTGAAGAGACTTTTGAAGGTGGCAAAAAAATATTTGTTGACTTCCACATCTGTTTTGATGCATTGAAAAAGGCCTTCAAGGCTGGGTGTAGGCCTTATATTGGATTAGATTGTTGTTTCTTAAAGGGTGTTTTCAAGGAGCAATTGCTTGTTGATGTTTGTAAGGATGGTAACGACCAGATGTTGCCTCTAGCTTGGGTCGTGGTTGAGGTTGAGAATAAGTTCAATTGGACCTGGTTTTTAAGGTTGTTGAAGGATGACCTTGACCTTGGAGATGGGACAAATTTCACGTTCATAACAAATATGCGGAAGATTAGTATTATATTCTTTATTTTATTCTTATGCTATCTTTGTATTTATTTTCTTCTGTTGCTTTCATAAATCTACTAGTAGTTTCTTACTGTGTAGGGACTATATCAAGCAATGGATGAAGTACTGCCAAACTGTGAACATGGGATATGTGCTACATACATCCTAGCTAATTGGTCCAAGAAATTGGAAGGCATCAAAATAAGAAATTATTTCCGGAGATGTGCTAGAATTGAGAAAGAATTTGACTTTATAGAACGATTAGGTGGTAAAGGAATCATTGATGACTTTTGTGGTATAACAGAGAAAGATAGTCTAAGTTGTACTTAAGTTCTTCAGCACCTATGATAGTGTGGACAACAACATGGCTGAAAGCTTCAGCTCCTAAGTATTAGAGCCAAGGCACAAGACAATTATAACAATACTTGATGAAATCAAAGTGAAAATGATGAACATGATTGTGCAATTGAGAGAATTTTCCAATGGTTGGATTTGAAATATCTCACCGATGGCATTGAAGGTTTTAGACAACACAACCGAGACAATGAACTGTGATATTATGTGGAATGGAGACACGAGATATGAAGTGAACGAAACAGAATATCTGAAACAATTTGTTTCTTTACAAACCATGACATGCAGTTGCAGATCTTGGATGCTAAAACGCATACCATGTGCTCATGAATATCTGCCCTTCACTTCAAAAAGTCGTAGCCAATCAACTATGTTGCTCACTAGTATGCCAATGAGACTTACTTGAAAGTCTACAGTCATTTCATTCGGCGTGCCTTTATATGTCAATATGGCCAAACTCCCAGAATGTATCTGTTATTTCACCAATAATTAGAAAGACGTTAGGGAGGCCAAAGAAAGTTAGAAGAAAAGATCAAACTAAAAACAAGGCAGGTAAACTGTCTAGGAGAGGACTGGATATGACATGTAGAGCATGTAATGAGAGGCTATAATAAGAGAGGGTGTCATAATACCAAGACATCAGCTTCAACTGCAACACCAAGTGCAACATCAAGTGGCAGTTCTAAGTCTACTGCAACACCAAAAACTAAGAGGAATGGTTAGACCAAAATGTTCTACCAATAAGACATGGCCCTACAAAAGACCAAGAGTGATTGGTGCTTCAAACAGAAAGTGGCTTCACTGTCCATAATGTAAGGCCTCTTATCATCTTTTGTATATCAAATAAGTGGTGCTATTTGTTTAGACTAGCCAATTTTACCTTTCTTTAATAGCAATGCCTTCAAGTAGGCCAATGAATATTATATCTTCAACAGATGTCACTGGAGATATTGGGCACACACTATCAGCTGGAGAGAAACGGAAAGGAAAAGCTGCAATGATACAAAGATAACTCCATCAGATAGAGGAAAAAAGGTCGTCCAAACAAAGTCAAAAGATGCATAGTTAAGTCAAGGAAACTCCATAATACAGCCCTCACAATCTTGGAAACCTTAGGAACATCTTGTGTACTTGGAAGATTATTCTTAACTTTTATGATGTATGATTATGTAAAGTAGTTACTCTTTTGTGTTAACAGTGACGAAAATGATGCACTCTTTTATATTAGCAATTGTGACTGCAATTATGCAATCTTTTGTGTTAGCAACTGTGACTACAATCTTTTGTGTTAGCAGTTGTGACCGCAATCTTTTGTGTTAGCAGTTGTGACTAAAATACTTAGAACAGCTGTTGTTCTTTATGGTAATTATTGTAACTAATAAGTGGTGTTATCAAGGAGCAACAATGACTGCATTTTAGTGGTGATTATTGACTGCAATTATGCACTATTTCTATTAGGAGTAATCACTACATATTCAGTTTCTTTCAATACATTTCACGGATTCAATATGCTTGAACAAAACAATTTAGAATCAAAACAGCCACCAACTTCATTCCAAAAAGAGATAATACTTAATACAAAATAATTCACCAACATTGAATTGTATCACACACCAACAAGGTTCAACAAATGTACCAAATAGACAAGAGAAACAAAGAGCCTATGGCAACTTCAATTCATCTTCCTTCACTCGAAACCTAGTACTAACATCGATAATGATAGGCGGAATACATACGAAGACACCTAAAGTTGGCATCAGTTTTCACTTAGACACTTAAATTAGGCCTCTTTCCATCTGAACTTATTTCTTAGGTATATAATATACCAATTGGACATGTTTTGTGCAGGTGACATATAGCGTGAATTACAACTTATTTAAGCGCGTGAAGGTGGCATAGAAGGGATTTTTCCTTTCCCAATTATACACATAACGGTATCATTGTGAACTAAATATATCTTTATTTAAACCCTAATCCCTTCCCAATTGTTAAAAATCCAATTTTGCTGCTCCGGCACTTCTCTTTCTCTTCTTGTCAATTCTTTTCTTCTCTTTTCTTCTTTCTCTCGTTTCTGTTCTCTTCTTGGTGTCAGTTATTTTCTTCCCTTCTCTTCTTTCTCTCATTTCTGTTGTTGCCAAGTTTGCTTTTCTTCTCTTCTTTCTCTCGTTTCTGTTGTTGCCGAGTTTATTAAGGTTGAAACTTAGATAATATCCATTAATGTCGAACTTATCGGTATCGAAAAACTCGTCAATGTCACCTTGAACTGCCGCTCGAATTTGTAAGTGCGGTGTTTCTCCAAAATTAAACACTTCTTGGACCCAACTAAACTCAAGTCGTAGATTTTTTGCTTGCAATTTTGGAAAGGTAAATTTTTTGCTCTTAATTGTATTCTATTTTATGAATTATTTTCTTTGATAAAAATTGATCAAATGTGTTTGTGATTTTTGTAGAAAAATGGTGGATGTGATTATTTATGTTGGTATGATGATGATATGCCTACTCAAGCAAAGAAAACAATTTGGGGTTTATTAAAGGGAGTCAAAGCTTTTGAAGAGGAGAAAGTTCGAGCAAAAAGAAGACTGATCCTTTTGGCGATTGTTATTGTATTGTTGCTCGTTTTATGGAAACTGTAAGGCTGATGTTGTTCTTGTGTTTTGATCTGGTTTGCATATTAGTTTGGTTGTTTTAGGTGTTGTTGCTGCTGCACTTTTGTAATCTTAGCAGTGTTATGTAATGTTGCTGCTTCTGTTTTGAAAGCACTGCTATGTAATGTTCTATGTAATCTTAGCACTGTTATGTAATTTCAGCTGCTGTTGCTAAAATGACTTTTGTACATCTGACTTTTGTTAGCTATAAATTTGTGTTAGTTTGGCTGACTATTGTACAACTGACTTCTGTTTTGATCTGGTATAAAAAAATTTGCACAACTGACTTTTGTTGAAATGTTGATGATTGCTGCTATGTAACACTGACAGAAAAGCACCAATTATAGGGTGTTTTCCCAAAACAAAATAAGGCATAGCCAATATCATTGATTAGTGCTATGTAACATTGACACTTAGGAATGATCCTTACCAAGTTTAATAAGAACAGGAAAATTACATAATTGAATAGAACCATAAGAGTATAGTTCTTCAAAAACTAGATCCCAAAATATAATAGGTTGCTGCTACATAATATTATAGTCAAAAAATAAGTTCCCAAGATACTACTTGCTAAAGTTTGCCTTCATCTGCTGCAACTAGGAAGTTGTGATAGCATCATGACCCTTCCATCTCAAGCCTCTAGCCTTAAAACCAAGGTCTATTCCTGTTGGAGCTGCACTCTTATAAGTTGAACCACTAGCAAGAACTTTTTGGCTTGATACTGCAGTTTGCCAAATAATGAAGCACAATCAGTAAGTTATTTCTAAGTCATATTATAGATGAAATATGTATGAATATATACATTAATATTTGAGTTCCACTTGCAGCTGTGTAGATGCCAAATCCAATATTTTTGGACCTTTTTCTCCTCCTTTTTCAGCATCTTCTTTACCTGCACCCCTTCCTCTCTTTTGGACAGTAGTTCCTTTACCCTTTGGAGGAAGTTGACTACCTAGTCCTCTTTTAGCAGGCCGGCACAAATCTGTTGAAATTGGTGGTGGTTGACTTGAGCTTCTAGCTTCATGAAACCTTCTAACTCTTGTTGTATCATCGCACACAAACTTTGAGGTTGTAGGTTAGCTTGAGCTTCTTGCTGCAGCAGGTTGGCTTACTCCTTGTGTGCTTTGGCTACCTTGCTATGAAGGCATCTAATTTTCAGCCTGCACGACATTTAGCAATATGAAACATTTGACAATGAGAATGACACTAGATTCATATGAGCAGTAATACATTAAAGAATTCAGACTAATTTACCTTGCAATATCTTTTGTTATGTCCTTGTTGATGGCACTTGGAACATGTCATTTTCACTCCACACTTGCACAACTTTCCATATTTCTTTTTGGTTCATCTTTGCCTTTTCTTCTATTCCTCTAAGGTCTACCATGCATGGGTTTAGGTTTTGGAGGCTCTATCTTTGGATTGTTAGTTTCAAGCCACATCTTCATATTTTTCATAGGCTAGATGAAATACTTGTATGCTTTTAAGAAGGTATCCCTCTTATACCAATGCTCCACTGCATGTTCAGGTTCTTTGTTTATGTGATAGTATGCAAGAACAACATGTTGGCATGGAATACCTCTCAACTGCCAAGCTCTACAAGTGCATACCTTATCAGTCAGATCAACTACATGCTTATGTAGTCCTTCTCCAATCTCAAATCCAACATTAGCATTCCAAAGGACAATAAATTTTCTAGCAAGCTCTTTGCTGTCCTCTAACAGAAGCCTAGCCATAGGTGATATATCAGATATCCAAGTATCAGCAAATTTCAACATATCCACTTGCCTAGTCATTGTTTTCTTCCTAATCTCCTCCAACATAGTTATAATTGATTTATGCCTAGAAGCTAAAATCCATGAATTAAAGGCGCCACACATATTATTTTCAACAACACCGCACTTGGAATGCGCTTCAAAATATGCTCTAACCCATGACTTTTCTGGATAATATAACAAATCCCTACAAATATCCTTACCAAGTTTGTCCATTTTGTGAAGCTCCTCCTTAAACTTAACTTCATAACTAGCTTTAGAGCACTTCCAAAACTGCTTTCTCCTTTCCTTTCCTTTTCATGTCTTATGCCAATTAGACCAGATGTGCCTAACACTCATTCTAAATTCAGCATTGGGTAAAATTTCATTCAAAGTTGTAGCAAATTCCTACACAATAATGAATTCACATTACAACAGCAGATTACTTAACAATCCTCTTCAAATAATAACAGTAGATTGCTTAACAACAAATCCAATAATAGCAGCAGATTACTTAACAACTTTTGAAGAGGACTTAACATCAAATCCAATAATAGCAGCAAATTACTTAACAGATCACTTAACAACAAATCAAATGAATAGGGGGGATTACTTAACAATGAAGTGAGGGGGATTACTTAATAGATTACTTAATAGTGAAGCGAGTGGGATTGCCTTTTGCATATCTGCTATCATAGTCAATCCTTCTCCTCTTCCTAAGTGCAAATCATCTTTCAAGTAGTTGATGAAAAAACACCAGCTATGCTTTGTCTCATGGTTCACAACTGCCCATGCTATAGGAAACATTTGTTGATTTTCATTCTTGCCAACAGCAACTAGAAGCTCACCTTTACAAGCACCCTTTAAGACACAACCATCAAAACCTATGATTTTCCTACATCTTTCTAACCAAACTTTCTTCAATGCATCAAAGCACATATAAAAGTAAACAAATAGATTTTTTCCTGGCTCAGTTTCATTGTCCATCCTTACCCAACATGAGCTACCAGGATTAGTCTGTTCTATCATATCAGCATAATCACATAACCTTGCAAACTCCATATTCCAATCACCCATGGACTCTCTGAGAATACGCAGTTTAGCCCTATAATAAATTGTCTTGCCAACATAAAATCCTAGCGTGTCCCTGCACAACTCCTGCATTTCCCATATCCTTATGTGGGGCTGCTTAGTTATTTCATCTTTGAATTTCTTTGCAACAAACTTTGAAGTGGACAACTTATTCTTGTTTGAAGTATCACATTTGTGTACTGGGTAGTAGTTCTTTACTTTAAAATCACTAGAATCTCTATCAATACAAGCATAGCACACCTATTTGCATCTCTTTGATTTACACTTAGCCCTCACCCTGTGTGGTTTATTTGGTCCCAATTTAATCTACACCTTGTACCTGATTGCATAATTTGCTAATGCTTTCTGAAACTATATAGCATTTTCAAAAATCATCCTAAGTTCAAATATAGAAACTTCACAATTAGGATCATACCTGACTTTTGTACTCCTAATTCTTGCTGGTATATCAACACCAGGAATAGCTTCAAGATCTAACTCTTCTGTGCTATTTTCACTATCAGCATCTGAACTATCAATAAACTGCTCATCCCCACCTAAATTACCTGCATATCTGGAAGCCTTATTTCTTCCAATATCCTCAAATCCTCTGTCAATACCTCCTTCTCCTAGTGGTATCTCCTATGTTGCAATTGGTTTGTTCCTCTGCTTACCCTGCCTCTTGCTCCTCCTTTCAGCCCCCTAAAGATCTCAATTCATCATCAACCTCTGAATCATCTTCTTCAAGAAGAACATTTGCTTGTGAGTCACTACTGTCAACATCTGATTGCACTCCATTTTCATCAACATTATGATCTGGTTCAGCAGCATTGTGAGTTGGTTCAGCAACATTCAAAGTTGGTTCGGCACCATTCAAATTTGATTGAGCATCATTGAGATCTAAGATGTTTTCTAACTCTTCCTTAGGCGGCTCAATAGGTTCTTCGGTATTTATATTACTCCAGGTGTTGCCCTAGCTTTAAATTGGTCATTACCCCCCCCCCCCCACCAACTTCTATAAAAGACCATCTACGTCTTCGACTACTTCCGGCTGACTCACCCCATGACACAAATAAACATCCAAAATATCACCATGTTGTAAATCTTTCACAAATTCAAATAATTGAAAATCAGATACGACTTTGATAAATTCATCATTTTTTTCTTTTGACAAAAAACCCTTCGACAGCTGCATACCCAAGGTCTTTAGCATAAGCGGACAACTCGACAATACTAAAATGGTCTTTATCGGTAGCAACAACAAAGACATCTAATTCCCCTTTGTATATTGGGGCAGGTTCTTCGATAAATGTACCCCCGTGGTGAAAATGATTTAAAATATAGTCATCCATAATATTTCCTTACATAAGACGCCAAGGGACCAGCACAAAGGAAAACCCCGAAAAAACCCTAGCTTTATCATAACTTTAAATAAAATAAAAACCTAACTGTAGCAATAGAAAATAAGGAGAGATTGGACCTTTAAGCGTTGTACATGCCGTAAGAGATCAGTAGAAATAGTAGATTCCAACACCATTGACGGAAAGAAGAATAAGCTTAAGTAACGGTGGTTTTTATCTTTGTTTTCATCGATGGAAAAGGAACAAGGTTAGTTTGTTTAGATAGTTTGTTTATGGATGTCTATTTATGTATTTGATTGGAAATAAGACTGTATAGGTGAGGTGGACAATTAAATGATGTGGCACGATTTTAATGGTTATTTATTTCACGTAGACGGAGATTACAGACACGCGCTTGGTGAATTAATAAGCCTGCACAAAACATGTCTAATTGGCATATTATATGCCTAAGAAATGAGTTCAGATGGAAAGAGGCCTAGTTTAAGTGTCTAAGTGAAAAATGGTGCCAACTTTAGGTGTCTCCGTATGTATTCTGCCATAATAATACAACATAAAAAATAAACTAAAGAACCTTATCTCTTTTTCTTGATCGAGCAACTTTGCTCCGCCATTTCTTGTCCCTTTCTTTCATATTCTCCATTTCAATTTCCAAGTAATTTAGTTGAATGCCTATCTTATCAATCTCATTTTCATCATTCTTTGATGCCATTGGATTGTCCAGTTTTCCCAAAACTTCAACTTGGCTCTCAAGTTTTCCAATACTTCTTCCAATTTAGGAATAACAAATTTGATCTAGGGTCAATTTCTCCATCCCTCCAACGCCAAAAATCACATGCTCTAGCACCCTGTTATGAATAACAACAAAATTGGTATTTCTTCATATCTTAACTGATTTAATCTTGAAAATTAAATCAATTTACCCCATAGTATGGACAAGCCTAATACCTTCTACCAGGATTTCTATGGGTCCAAGAAGTCAACAATGACAACAAATATCCATGATTACATCACACTTCTTCAGTAGATACATGATCGTCCTCTTCCGTACAAAGCCTACTCAACCTTTTCGAAGCCATTGTATATCCTAAATGCAGTTCAAAATACAAGGAAATAAATATAAATTAAGTGAAAACACACGGAATTTAAGTAAAATTACCTACCTTTGCCTTCGGAAATTGAATCTTGAACGTTAAGTGTGGCTGATTTGGTAGTAAAAATAAATTAGGGTTAGTGAAGTTGGTATGGCGGAAGAAGAAATAGGGTGGGTTGGGTATTAAATTAGACCTCGATTTGAGGTCGGATTTCAAAACCAATTGTATATTTGGGTTCGTGGGTGAATGGGTAGTCGGATTTTTGTTCGAACTGGAAGAAAGGAGAATATATTACCGTTGGGGGTTGTAATTAGTGTTGACAATTTTTTTCTTTGTTTTCACGATTATACAATATCAATAAACGCGCTCCTTTGTAGTTAGGCACAAAAAAACTAGGAAATGGCTTAAAAGGGTGCAAAAAAATTAAGCGCTAATAAGTATTGGGAGGTATTGGAACACCCGTGAAAGTTGTGTGTGAATCTTATTTATCGGAATAAGTTTGGGATGAATTTTATGTATTAATTGGGTGTGAAACTTATTTATTGGGACAAGTTCGGGATGCATTATATGTTATCTCTACTTCCTATAGTTTTAAATGGTTAGATTTTATTAATACATTTATTATGATAAAACCAATAACAAGAAATAATACTTATAATTAAAGAAACAAGTGATCGATTGATAAATACAACTGTGTGAAATATTTATATTACTTGAAGAACGTATTTATCATACAACTTTTTTATAAGGTTCTTAATGCATCTCTAGTGAGTTTCTATTAATTCTTTGCGAGGTCTAGTAAAAGATCACAATAGTTATTTCAAAGCTACTTGTTGCATTATAAAAGGTACTTTTTATATATGTGTTTTGACCATTTTACAACTCATATTAAAGCGATAAATCTAAAAATGTTGAAGTATATAGGGTTTATTAGTAATTTAAGGAAAAATTACACAAAAACACAATCCAGCTATATACATTGCAGCAGAATAACCCAGTACAACTTTGCAAATCTGTAGCCCATTAACAATAGGCCAACGTTTGAAAAATAAGCATTTTTTTTATTCTGCAAATCTTCAAGTACGAAAATTCGGTAATTTTTTTATTCTTCTTCCCCAAGTTTGTATATATTCCTATTCCAGCTACAAAAAAATTCAAATTCATATATAATGCAACTTGAAAACCTTAAATTTTCTTCTTTTCCAAGTCCATATAACATAAATAAAAAATAAAAATTAAAAAAATTATTGCACGTTCATGATTTTGCAAATAATCAACAAGAAAAGTCGATTTCTACATAGATTGAACATATAAAATTTTAATTTTAGATTTAACTACACATGTGCATTACATGTATAATGATGTATAACTTTGTATAAACTTGTATATTCGATTTCTAATAATGTATATTAGAACAATAAGACAAAGAAAAAGAAAAGAATAAAGTGTCAAACATCTATGGATGCCTATTATACACGTACAATGTATATACACACTTATACATTAAAAATATATCTAATTTATACAACATTGTACGCATATATACACACTTATACATATTTATACAATATTGTATAAGTGTGCATAAACACTACCTATACAAATTTACACCAGAAAACACCTTCTGTCCATCATCACATTACAATTTTCGGTGGTTGCTGGTGTTGAATTTTTCCGGCGAGGTTTTGGCATTCAAATCTGGGCTTCACCTGTAGCAAAGGATGAAACAAAAACTAAGAGAAATAAGAAAATATGAGACGAGGTCGCCAGAGATGCTCTTTTAGGCAAGATTTGATAGTTTTAGGCCAGATCTGATAGTTTTTGGACTGATATGCCAAATTTTATTGTGGTTCCATAACCTCTTTTTGTCAATTAACTCAAAAACCGAAATCTAATTGACACAGAATGTGAGGATTATCACGAGTGTGTACAAAAAAATTCTTTAATTTTGAGGGAGAACGAAGAGAGAAGCGAGTGAAGAGAGATTGAGTATGCTAGGAAAGAAGAAAGAAGAAAAGAAAAAAAAATCCTAGAAGTATGTCTTTAATAATGGGCTAAAGATTGAAAAGTTTCTTTCAAATTATATACAACCTGGGCCAAACCGGGTAAAGGCTTCAAACCTAGGCCATTTTTAGTTGGGTTGTTGTGGCAAGTGATTAAATACGTAATTCTTTCGTAATTTTAATAGCAATCTAATTACATTAATTATGACACATGTTGTTTAAATAAATAATTTAAATTTAAAAATATATTTAATTAAAATAATATATGCCAAAATCAAATGTAATATTGAGTGAGCTACTTCAGTTGGATAACATACTGATAAATAATAATACATGACTCATTACATCTCATTGGACAAATAAAAAGCGCAAAATGTATCGGTAAAATTAGATAGCTAGCTAAAACTCATTGTTAAAATGATCACATCACACAATTGACTCTAATTACAAAATGCAATCACTTGTTTCTTTTCGTCTACTTCTTATTTAGGGAACCAAAGATATGTCACTTACTTTTTGTTTGTTTTGTGTTTTACTTGTAATACATCCTTAATTAATAACATGAATGTCATTGAATTGGAACGACATTAAATGAAGTGTACGAATTCATATTTACCTTTTTTCCCCATAAAGAAGACACATCTCTAATCATTTAGTGTATATGTTTGTGAATTATTTAATGTCGATTGACATTTAAACAATAAATTGCTAGCTAAAGTTTGAATTTAATTATGTTTTAGAGCTTTGATTTTCAACTACTTTGGGAGAGAAGTTTGATTTTTGTTTAAAGAAAATATGATTTCTAACCTTTATCCAAAATTTGTCGTTATTTTAATAAGGGTTGTTTAACTGACCGCATGAAAAATAATAATTCTAGCATAATATTAGTTACGATTAACATAATGTATGTTTGCAACGTAACGATTCGTATTACTAAATTTTTGTGTATTAAATACAAATATACAATGTTTGATATTGGTATAATATTTTGTATAATTAATGTATCATTTTGTAGAATTTTAATAGAATAAATATATATATCTATTGTTTGGCTCAAAAGTTAACAATATACTTTGTAAGCTAGAAAACAATCAAAAGTAAGAAAAGGGTAAATCGTAATCAAATATAATAATCCTAGAGATGCAAAGATGATATTATTGTGGTAGATCTAGGGGTGGGCATTCGGTACTTCGGTTCGGTATTTAATAATTTCGGTTCGGTATTCGGTTTATCAATTGTGTATACCAAATACCATACTAAAATATTTCGGTACGGTTCGGTATTTCTTATTTTGGTTCGGTACGATTTCGGTACGGTTTCGGTTTAATAATTGCTGAATAATCAATGCTAACGCCTAACAGTGCACATGCACAATTGAAACTTTCACTTGTAATAAACTAATAACAGTGCACATGCATATACTGAATTATATTCTGCCAAACACATATAACGCCAGTGCACTGTACACAACTCCAAAGTTTGCCAAATTCTGCCCAACTCCAAAGCTGAAAGAATCAAATTGCATCTGTACACAACTACACATTACAACAGTCTTAACAGATGCAACAGTCAACAGATGCAGCATTCTTAACATAATTAACAGTGAAATAGATGCAGCAGATGCAACAAAATTAACTTAACAGTGCAACAGTTTTAACACTTAATAGTTCACACTTAAACACAGTGCAACAAAAACGGTATTAACACTTAAACACAGTGTTAATACTTAACACTTAAACACAACAGTCTTAACAGAGGGCATCCCTCAACAAAAACAGTCTTTGGATGCTTAATATGATTCCTTAAACCAGTTGTTCCATTCCTCTTTGGATGAACATTATAGACTTGACCACAATGCTTGAACCTAAAAAAAATATAAATCATAAGTTAGAATATAATATTTTGATGATAACAAAACAAAACTACAAAAGTATTAAGTATATCACCCAACAAATAGAGTATTAAACTTACCACTCAAGATGCAAGTTGCAACTATACATCAAACAATGCTAGTAGTGCTTCCATTATTTTCCATATCTATAGATAATTCGACCAAATATGTCATACAAATGAAAAAGCATGATATATTATTTTGAACTAAAATACACGCAAAATATTAAAGCTTACCAAGCTCGAGTTCCTCAAGATACTTCAAGTCTTCTTCAACACTAATAAGATTGTTCTCTTCTCTAAGCCAATCTTGAACACAAATAAGAGCTTGCACACATTTAGGAGTCAATGAACTCCTAAATGAATCAAGAATACGGCCACCGGTGCTAAATGCGCATTCCGACGCCACACTAGAAATTGGAATGGCCAACACATCACGAGCCAACTCCGAAAGAATAGGAAATCTAGGAGCATGTGTTTTCCACCAACTCAAGATATCAAATTCTTCACTAAAAGGTTCTTGTTCTTCACTAATGTATTTATCCAACTCCGATTTAGCACCCCCACCCCCATTGTCTTCCTTTTGTTTCTTCAAGCTAAGCTTAGTCCTTATTTTTGATGCACTTATAACACTCCCACTAGATGTATTAGATGTGTTGCTAGATGAAGTAGATCTAGATGGAGATTGAGGACAAGATCCAGTTGAATATTTTTTTAGATACTCTCCAAACAAGAATTCATATAAGCATACACCTCAGCATTTATTTTCTTTCCTTTTTCCTCCCCAAAAAGTTCTTCAAGTGCTCCCTTAACATATTCAAATTTGTTACGTGGATCCAACACAGAAGCAATAAAAATCATTTTATTCATCTTTTCAGGCTCACCCCAATACTTCTTGAACTTTTCTTGCATTCGCTCAGCCATTTTTCTCAAAATGCTCATCCTCACTAGCTAAAGACATTTTCAAATGACAATAAAGTTCAGATACATCCTCAAAATGAGAATTACAAGTGACATAACGTGAACCTGAAACTTTTTTAGTTAGCTCGTGAAATCTTGCAAGAAACTCTATCACATTCCTCACATTCACCCAATCATCAGAATCAAGAGGACCTGCACTACTACCATCTTCACAAACATGAGAACATTGATAAGCAGAAAATCTATCATCAAAAAGATGAAACTTGTCAAAGGCCATTTCAAAGTTTTGTGCCGTGTCCAACATCAAATAGGTGGAATTCCACCTAGTAGGAACATCCAAACACAATGTTTTGGTACATTCTACCTTTACATGTGCACAACACTGTTTAAACTTTAAGGTCCTTGCAGGCGAAGATCTCACATACCTTACAACATTTCTAACACGTGTCACAGAAGCATCAAGTTCTTTCAAACCATCTTGCACAATTAGATTTAGTATATGAGCCATGCATCTCACATGAAGATGCTTACCACTCATCATATTAGTTTTCCATATATCTAACTGTTTAGACAATT